>NC_044986.1:34881548-35090343 GCF_008728515.1 Papio anubis | reverse complement strand
CCCTCCCTCCCTCCCTTCCTTCCTTCCTTCCTTCCTTCCTTCCTTCCTTCCTTCCTTCCTTCTTTCCTTCCTTCCTTCCTTCTCTCTCTCTCTCTCTTTCTCTCTTTCTTTCTTTTCTTTGTCACCTAGGCTGGAGTGCAGCGGTATGATCTTGGCTCACTGCAACCTCCGCCTCCCGGGTTCAGGCAATTCTGCCTCAGACTCCCTGGTAGGTGAGATTACAGGCATGCGCCACCATGCCCAGCTGATTTTTGTATTTTTAGTAGAGACAGGGTTTCACCATGTTGGCCAGGCTGGTCTCGAACTCCTGACCTCAAGTGATCGCCTGCCTCGGCCTCCCAAGATGCTGGGATTACAGGCATTAGACACTGTGCCCGGACACCTTTGCCTATTTTTCTGCTGATTTATAAAAACAATTTATTTATTAAAGAGCAGTCTTTTGTCTGCAAAATTTCCCTCAGTTTTCTTTAACCATTTCAGTTTATTTACATTGTATTTTAATATATAAAAGTTAAAAAACTTTTATGTAGTCAAATTTATCTTTCTGATTTCTTCTTTTGCTGTTTTACCTACCTCAAGATTATAAAACTATTCACCATTTTGGAATTCTTTTAAATGAGCATAAGACGTTCAGAAGTCTGAGAGAACTATATGCCTACATGCATAAGCCCTTCAGCATGTATTAGGAAAACTATAATGATTTCCTTCTCTCTGTGGGAAAAAATACTTTGTTTCTAAGGGGTCCCTTAGGGCCCCATCTGGATAAGTTAATGAGAGGAAACAAAAAAATGACCCAGCCCCACCTTCAAAGGAGGAGTTCAGAGAAACTCTAAGTCAACTTTGCCCAGAGGAAAGCATCATTCCTTGTAGAAATAACACCCCTCATCCTGGGTCACTCACCTCTGCTTCTAAAGGTGCTAATTAAGAGTTGAATGACCAAGGACAGGTGGGTATGGTGACATGGAGTCTTTTATTTTTGTTTTTGTTTTTGTTTAGAAGCACAGTTTCCAGGGCTCTTCCCTGGAGATTTTGATTCAATCTATTTGGGATTAGGGACTGGGAATCTCTACTTAAAAAAATCTTTCTGGGATATTTGGCAGATGAATTGGGTTTGGGAACCACTTGCTTAGAACAATTCATTAAGATTATGAGAAGAGCTACCGAAGTATATCCTGCTGGCTGTGTGTCAGAGGATTGTTCTTGCATCTGCAGGAGGGTACATTATTGTGTTCAAGGCTTTTGGATGCCTGCATTTGTGCTGTGATAAATTATTAAAACGACTCTTCCATCCGGTTCCTCCTCCTCCAGTCCTTCTTAATCCCCTGCAACATGTGAACTAGCTTTTGTAGCTAAATGAGTTAGGTCAGAAGAGAATGCCAGTTGATTTAAGCATACTTGTGTCCCCAGAACTCTGAAGAAGGATGCTGGCAGCCTGAATCAGTGTTGACCATCATTAAAGAACATCGACTCTTTCCCATTGGTGGGATTTCAGCTTAGCTTAGCTATCTGTAAAACTGAGGAAGACACCATTAATTGCAGGACCTCTAGGCTTCAGAGTGGGAGCAAAATACATGTGGATGGGTATCAATTTTGCCAGACTGCAGTAAACTCTTTTGCTAGCTACCATCAAACAACACTCTCAAAGGCCAGCAATGGAGGAGGAGAGAGCCACGTGCTTGCATTTATGAGTTTCTCCTCTGCAGAGCTGGGGCAGAATGAGCCCTTAGAGACTGCAGAAGAGAAGGTGGGATGTGGGGAAGTGGTGGGTGGGAGGGAGACCTGAAATCACAGCACTGCTGCAGGGAAAGCTGTCTTTTTCAAGCTGTTTGGCAGTGGTCTGATTTACTTACATAGTTCCCCTGGGGAAGACAAACCAGTACAGCCCAGAGACCTACATATAGAGGCTCTCAGAACTCACAGCACCTTCTCAGGTAGGTGTTGGCATTAAAGACTGCCTCAGCCATCCCTCTCCCTGCTTGGCTTATGGGCAAGGACATTAAGCGAGGCCTTTTTGCTGCAAAGACACATTCTTGGCTGGGGAGTGCAGCACCAACCTGAAAGTAGTGTGTTGCGAATCCAAATTCCTGAAAAACATATATTCTCTGACCATAGAAAAATAATCTTGGAGAAAATGGTGTCTGAAGGCTTGGCCTGCAAGCATTTGCTGGCCTTCTGATGTTGTCAAGTCCAGGTGGCTTTTGGTTATCTTAGTGAATGTTCCTTTCAGGAGAGAAGTTGTCTGAGAGGATCATCTATCTTGCCCCATGTCTCACTCATGGGTAAGATTTTTTTTTTTTTTTTTACCAGCAGAGAATCCATGTATCTGGAGTTCATTTTTTCTGGCTGTTCTTTTCCTGCCTGACATTTCTCTGTGTTGCCATGGGAGGAGGGGGAAGTGAGTCAGGGAAGGGAGGCTGGAATTGGAATATCCTAATGTAAGAGGTGGGGAATGTCAAATGGGGAGGTGCATCTTGACTTCCAGATAGAAAACAGTCATGTTCTAGAAATGTCTCCAGTGAAGCTGGGAGGCTGGGAAAGGGAAGGGAGGATGATGCTTTGCAGTCCACGGTCATTCCCACTGAAAGTCAATGTGCTTGAAACTGGGTTGATCCATTGTCTCCAAATCTAATTCAAAGGTTTTGGGTTCGGTAAAAGCCAGGCCATGTTTTGCCAAACATTTTTTCCCTTAATTTCAAAGCCCCTGTGTATTTTAAGGGAAATTTAATCCACATGTTTCTGATTCATTTACACTTAACTCATCAAAATATTGTTTTGTAAGAGCCATTTGATGTCCAAGAAGCCTCAGGAACCATTTTTATGAGTCTTTAAAAAAACTTCTTCTGAAAAACAGGAAGTCATGTTTTGCCAATAATAAACGAACTTGAACCCCAAAAGGCTTAATTTTGCTTCAACATCCACCAGGTTCCAATTGGTTCTGAACTTGGCGAAGGACCTCATCTCCACCCCAGAAACATACATTGTCTCAGCAGAATGGCTCATAAAAAGAGGCTTCCTTGTCAAAACTTGATTGTTCTCTGAGCAAGAAGATCGAGGGTGAGAACTGCCATTCTATCAGTGTCCTAATTTGTTAATTCCAGAACAGAAAACAGAAAAGCACCTGCTGGTGGTGGTATAAGGGTCTAACTTTTTCTCCTAAATCAATCATAAGAGACAGCGCTCTACAAGGTCAGAAATGACCCACAATGCAAGGGGCTGCTGTGACAGGCAGTGTCCACGTAGGGGTTGCGTGACTGTCAGGGAGATGTGAAACGGATTCCTGTGTTGAAGAGGCACTGGGCCGTATGATTTCTAAGGGCTCTTTCCAAATGTAGCATTCTTTGCATTATTAATGCTGCTATTTGCATGTAGGTGTGATACCGTAGAGCCTCTGAAATTCAATAAAATAAGTGCAAATATCTGGAAAGATGCTTGTCACACAGCAAGTATTCAATACACACTGGAGTGCAGGGGTTGTTGTTTTAATAGACGCTTTCTCTGGATGATTCTACTCATAAGTTTATACCTTCTCTTCCAATCCCTGTTTTGACGCGGGGCAAATATTTTCAGAGTATTCGTCAAGGTTGAATAGTGTGAATCTACCATGCCCACTCTGGGATAATTCTGTGATTTTGGCCTATTGGCCACAGATAAATGACTCAGCAGTGCTTCCTTAATGGCACATGATTTCTCAGAGAGGTGAATAGATACTTCTTCTACCTTTGAGCTACCCTAGCTGGACACTGACACAGAGGAGCCCTGAAACCTCAGCTAGCTCCGTGCATTCACTGTGGGTTTTCTTTAGGAATCTAATAGGAACAAAAACACCTTCACCCCAATTATTATCATTAGGGTCATATGTAGAATGGATTATGAAAGTCTTTTCTTTCTGTCTCTTTAACGGGGAGTGAGAGAGGTTGTACTGATAGAAGCACAGTGACACCGTTTCTCTAGAGAGATTCTGAAGTGACTGCATAGAAATTGGAGGAGAGCTGGTGGTGTAGACAGAGTCTTGAATGCAGAAGATTTCAGTAACTTGTTTGAGGTCTCATACTAGGGAATGGTAGAATCCCCATCATACCATTTCCTTTTGGCTGATGTGGTAATATCAAAGGGGAAGAAAGCTCTAACTCTAAATCAACGGTAACATCTTGATGCCCAATTTCTGCATTCATTCATTCATTTGCAAACCTTTCCTGGGATCTTCATGCCAGTCACTACATTAGACACCAAGAATACAAAATGAATGAGACACTGGCCCTGAGTTCACAGTACACTCAGAATATTAATAACAACTTCCCATGAGAATGTTAAAGAATGAGGATGAACACTCGAATGAGATTATGTGAGGAAGCTTCTACGAAGAGACGCAAACCCTGCTAAGCCCATGGCTGCAGATAATTTTTTCCCCGAGTCCTCAGACTAGTAGTATAAAGGCCACAGACTGATATGCTTTCCAACAGGGATATAAGGTGCCAAGAGTAATTTTTCTATCTTGAGTCTGGGGGTCCACCTTTTGGGTGGTTACCTCAGGGCCAGGGCAGAGACAAGGAATACAATGTTTCCTTGTGTGATGATCAGATAACTCCAGGCCAAGGCCATAAAGCAGTCACTCTCTGTCAGGTATTGGATTGAGCTTCCTGTTGAGCAAAAGGCATGTTGAAAGCCTCTGGCCTCTGCCCAAGCCAGCCTCCCCTCATTTACAATAGGCACTTGTATCTACTGACAAGACAACTGGCCCCTGTCCCTGCTCTGCTCAGAGTGATTCTTTGAAAAGTCTTATCATGATAAATTAATTGGCTTGGCTCCTCTCTCATCAAGGAAGGAGAAGGAGCATCTGTTGTAACCTGACCACTCCAAGCTCTTTGTACTAGCTACTCCCCTTGATCAGCTCCCGATAGGCCTGGGCTGGAATGAAGGTCTGGCTGGAGGTACTTGCTTACCATTCCCTGCCCCGTTATCCCACCACCACGTTTTCTTTGCATTAAGAGAAAGAGAAATAATTCTCTTTTCCAGGGCAGCCTACTCTGCCTTAAACAGGAAGTGATGTAAGAAAGTCATATTTGGCCAGATGGATTTTGCTTTAGGCACCCCCCTCTCTCCAATTTAAAGTTTTCCCTTATGGTCTTAATGTGTTAAATTTTTTTGTCTGCCAAACTTTATTTATTGATAATTAATTTTCCTGTTTGTTTTAAAGACAACTGTAATGACAACCAGTGCTTCAGATCAAAAAGAGAAGGATAACCCCACACTACCACATTCGGTTGTTATAAGTCCAGAGCCCTCAGAAAAGGAAGCCCAGATTTCACTTAGCCTCTTAATTTTTAAAATAGCTGAAAAGATTTTCAAAACACTGGAAATGGCTCTAAAGCTGGCATGACCACCTCTGGGCACTCCATTAGTTCTGGGGACACCCAGCTTGAGATGCATTGGTCTAGGGCTAGGTTTCTAGTGGCATATCTCTCCAGCATGCATCTTAAAAAGGGAGATTTATTTTCTTAAGCTTTGCTGGTGGATCATAGGAAAAGATTTTACACCTCTTGACTTGGCTGAAGCTTAGGCACACAAAAAAGCCTCATGGGCATTACATCAACTGGCACAGAGAAAATGCCCAATAAAAATGTGTTGGATGAATAAGTAAATGAACAAATGGCAAGAATTTTAGGAACCTTTTATGATTAATCCTCTAAGTATGAGAAGGGAGCATTTACTTGGAGTAAAAGCTATTTACCAGAAATTATTTGAAACCTGCAAAGAGCAGGTATGGTGATTCCAGCGGCAAAAAGTTTTCGATAAGATTAGTGAATGGACATGAGTCTTGAAGGGGTCCCAAATGGAACGGGGTGGGAGCCCCTCGGGTGGCCTTTCTGTGCCGTCTCTCTGAGGACTTACTTGTGGTGGTTTGTGCAGTGAGCATAAATCCTCAGTTTGTCCCGGATCACTCGGCCAGGCCGTGGCTTCCGCTGGAGCCCAGCCACATGCACAGCCAAGACTTTGGGGCCAATCAGGCGCTTGTAGAGGAGAGACAGCCAGTAGTCCTGAGGAGAATAGAGAGGGAGAGGGTCAGGGAGAGACCACATGCTCAGGTGTTCTGAGTAAACATGACACACACACACACGGGCCAGAAATCACTTCCTACCGGGAGTAAAGTGAGTCATGACCAACGCAGCCCGAAGCCTACAAGCATGGTCAGCCCCATGAAACACGAACCTGGGTTGATAATGAAGTGGACACTGTCTAAAGTGGCCTTTCAACTAAACTGGGATGTGTAAGTGGAGTTGACCTACAGCAGCATATGAACAAATGAATCAAGGATTTTCATATATTATGAAATAAAACCATTTGAGACTTTACATTTTCAACTTTCTTTTTCTATGACTTTACTTTTATAGTGGTTTATGATTTCTGTTTAATTATGGAATAGACTATTTCCATTCCTTAGAATTGTTACTAACATGATCATCCAAACTGTCATCCTCCAAATATTGTCGCTGAAGACTACTAGTGCAGTGGGACTGAGGTGAAGCTTCTCCACGTAGGAGACCAGAGTCCTTGATTCCAGAGTCCGAAAGGCAAACAGAAAAATGTTTGCAACCATGGTGCTAATTCTTGGTTATCCTCAACAATTTGACAATAGAAAGTGTCATTCTAAACTAAAAAGAATGTGATGCTTTAACCATTCTATGAACCATGTGTAATGGATTTAAAAATATTCAATCTGTGGCACACATTTATATGAGCTTACAAAAGCCCACCTTAATTTCTGTTGTATTTGCTATCATCATATTTTGTGTTTGCATCTGATATAAATATAAAATTTACATTTCTGTTGTGCAAGTTCTTATCAACTATTGTGAGGTAATGACTTCAGTGTTTATAACTCAGTGTATAAAATAGGGCTTCCTAATAACATTTAGGACCCCCCTACCCCACTCAAATTCCTGAATTCAGTGAATATACTATTCAGTGCATACTCTTCAATGCCTTAAAGACATCAATCGTGTTTTATTAGCATTCATCTTTTCAGGCAGAAGCCTTCTGATAATCTTTTTTTTTTTTTTTTTTTTTTTTTGTCTTGTGTGGTCATTTATAGTATCAGCTGCTTAAAAACATCTGACGAACTGCGTAAATCAGAACGACGTCTCCAAGCCCCTTTGCTACTAGAATGGCTCCAAATCTGCCCTGAGTAGTGTGCTCTAAGCCACGCACAACGATTTACTTTAATTTTAAGTGGCCTTAGGATGGCTGTTAAATATGGTCTCCTAATATTAAAAAAGGCAAATAGTCATTATCAATTATATAGATGGAAAAAGTGTTACGGGTTTAATATGCTCAAATTTGGTTACAATTTCTGTGTTTTTGATGATTACTTTATGAAGTGGTTATCACACTCCAAGGGGATTTCCACCTTTTTCTTACTGACTTGCAATGTACTTTCTTTTAAATAATAAAAGTAAAAAACTGTAAGTTAGCTATGATTAGCTTACTATTTTCTCAGTAATAGTAAGATATAATCCTCTGAAATAATAATAGGGATTATTATTCTCATTTTACAGACATGCGGACGTTTCAAGGTATATCTCAGGTCACAAAACTAGTGAATGGTAGACCCTGAAAGCAAATAGGGATCTATTTGCCTCCAATGGCTGTATAACACTTTCCTTCATGCTGTGAAGTACAAAGTCATATTACATAAAGACACAAGGCAGCTGAAAAACAAAGAATTCAACCTAGAGAGTGGATACAGAATCTGGAAGGGATCCTTAGCTTTTATATAGAGGTTGCCAAAATTTAGTTTCTGATTTTTACACTCACAAAGCATTTAGAAGTCAAGAAAAGCAAAAACACAAAACAATTCCGTTTCTCCAATTTCGATTCACTACAGTTCGTTCCCATTTTTCTTATCCTTCATTCCAATGTCTTATCACAAACACCCCTGTTTTTATTTAAGTAATTTGAAAAATCTAAACAGGCTTGCTCTCAAACTTGCATTTGGGTATAGCCATTATCTTTGTGTTACAACGATTTTCACTTAATGTGAGACACGTTTGTAACAGCAAGCCACTCACATTTAGAAAAAAAGAGATATTGTTTATTATGTTTAATTCTCAATAATTATGTAGAGATAAAAAATAAACTTATATAATATAATCCCCACCATAACTGAGTGGCAAACTTTAGATTTATTAACTTGAAACCTGTCTGCTTTTCAGTAGGAGATAGCTAAATGCCATGCCATCCTCTAAAAAAGGAGACGAGGATACCTGGGTAAAACTCTAAAGAGGTTTGGGGTAGATATATAAAAGAAGTTGATAAGGTTAATTCCTAATGACCAACATTCTTTCCCAGATTTTTTTTTTACTGTGGTGAGATCCGCATAACATAAAATTTATCATCTCAACCATTTTTAAGTGTACAGTTCAGTGGTATTACGTAAATTCATAATGTTGTATAACCATCACCACTGTCCATCTCTATAACTTGTCATCTTGTAAAACTGAAACTCTGTACCCATTAAACATTAACTCTTCATCACTCCTCCCCCAGCCTCTGGCAACCATCATTCCACTTTCTGCCTCTCTGACTATTCTAAGTACCTCATATAAATTAACTCATAGTATTTGTCTTTTTGTGACTGGCTTATTTCCCTTAGCATAATGTCCTCAAGGTTCATCCATGTTGTAGCATATGTCAATTTTCTTCTTTTGTAAGGCTGAATAATATTCCATTGCATTTGTATACCAAATTTGAACTTAATTTGCAGCCTAACACATGGACTTATCCTGCAAAATGTCCCATATGCAATGAGAAAAAATGTGTATGCTATTGTTGCTGGGTAAAGTGTTTGGTGTGTGTGTTAGATCTAGTTGGTTTATTGTGTTGTTTAACTCCTCTATTTCCTTACTTCTGTCTTGTTTTTCTTATCATTATTGAGGATGGGATATTGAAGTCTTCAACTGTTATTGCAGAAGTGTCTGTTTCTCTTTCAGTTCTGGCAACTTTCACTTCATATTTTTGTGATCTGTAATTAGGTGTGTAAACATAATTGTTATATATTATTGCTGTATTGAACCTTGTATTAATATATAATGTCCTTCTTTGTCTCTTATAATCTTTGAAAATTTAAAATCTATTTTGTCTGATATTAGTAAAGCTGCCTCTGCTCTCATTTGGTTACTATTTTTATGGAATATATTTTTCCATCCTTTCAATCTTTTTGTGTTTTTGGGTCTAAAGTGAATCTCTGTATAGACAGCATACAGTTGGATCCTGTTTTACTTTTAAAATCCTTTCTGGCAACCTCTGTCCTTTGACTGGAGAGTTTAATCAATTTACATTTAAAGTAACTACTGATAAGGAGGGACATCTGTCATTTTGCTGTTTTCTATATGTTATAGCTTTTTTGTCCCTCATTTCCGATATCACTGTCTTCTTTTGTGTTTAGTGATTTTTTTAGTGAAATGTTTAAATTCTTTTCTCATTACCTTTTGTGCATACTCTATAACTATTTTCTTTGTGGTTACTTTGGTATTACATTTAACATCCTAATTATAACACTCTAATTTGCATTTATACCAGCTTAACTTTAACAACATAGAAAAACTCTGCTCCTTTACAGCTCTGTCCTCACCCTTCTCAATTGTCTGAAATGCTTGTTCTCCGGTACTGTAAAGAAATAGCACTTGAACATAAATTTAATTTTTTTTAGTAAGGCCATTTTTATTTCCTGCAGAAAGGGCACACTTGCCGGCAGTTTTGCCACAAGAGTACACCGAACAAAGGAGACAGGGTCATTTATAACCTGAAGCATCCACCCTACTGCTGTGTCTGGTTTCCATTGGCTGGAACGGGACCTCACATTCTGCATTTGTCTGGTTTGGCTAGCAACTTAGAATTTTTTAAAAGAGGCAAAGGTAGAGGAGAACAAAGGAAGGAGGAAGTAACTTGTGGAATGCTGAGAAAGATAAAAACACTTTTAAATAAGGAAGAGGAACAGGTTATGACCTAGTGCTTGCTTGGACCAGTATAAGCATGCCAGGGCAAATATTTAGGCTAAATTGTGGGAGCTAAGAACATAAAGCACATTGATTTCTTTATTACAGCCAGCAGATATTTAAGAATGTTAGCACAGGTCTTTGAATAAATTTTGCTTTTAGGAGAAGTTACTGTTTATTCCTAAGTAGATGGGGAGGAAAGTCTTTGAAGAGGAACCTCTATTTTACTTTTTATATCAATGGTTGATGTCACAAAATTACATCTTGATACACTGTGTGTCCCCAAAACATAAACTGATAATTCTTTTAAATACATTATTCTCTTAAATTATGTAGAAACAAAAATTGGAGTTACAAAGCTAGTAATAATAACACTAGCTTTTAGACTAATAATTGTTTTTAAAAGAGGTATTAGTCTGTTAAATCATGCAGAAAAAAAGTTAAAACCTATTGTCTTAAAAGGAGTTAAAACCTATTGTTACAATAATGCCAGCTTGTATATTGGCTCATATAATTAATATTTATTGAGATATTTATTTTTTCATACAACTTTGAATTACTATGTAGTATACTTTCATTGCAACATGCAGGACTCCCTTAAGCATTTTTTTGCAGAGCAAGTCTAGTCGTCACAAAATCTCTCAGCTTTTCTTTATTTGAGAATGTCTTAATTTCTTCCTTGCTTTTGAAGAAAAAGTTTTGATGGATATAGGATTCTTCGTTGACAGTTTTGTTTTTCTTTTTAGCACTTTGCATATATTGGCTCACTGCCTTCTGGCCTTCAAAGTTTCTGATGAGAAATCTACTGATAATCTTACTAAGAATTACTTATATTTGACAATTCACTTCACTCATGCTGCTTTCAAGATTTGGTTTGGCCTTTAAAATCTGATTTAAAGTGTCTTGGTGTGGGTCTCTTTAGATTCATCTTATTTAGAATTCACTGAGCTTCTTGGATGTTTATATGCATGTTTTTTAAACCAAATTTGAGATGTTTTCAGCCATTGTTTATTGATTATTTTCTGTGCTCCTTTTTCTCTTCTTCTGGGGCTCCCACAGTGTGTATATTGGTCCACTACTTGGTGTCCCCCAGGTCCCTTAGGCCCATTCATTTTTCTTCAATCTTTTTTTTCTGTTCCTCAGACTAGATAATTTCCACTGTCCTACCTTTGAATTTGCTGATTCTCTCTTCTGACTGCTCCAATCTGCCTTTGAATTACTCTACTAAATTTTTATTTCAGTCACTATATTTTTCAGCTCCAGAATTTTTTTTGTTTCTTTATAGGTTTTCTTTCTCTTTACTGATATTCCATTTTGTTTATATATCATTTTCTTGACTTTTTCCACATCTTCATTTAGCATCTTCAAGAGAATTGGTTTAAAGTCTTTGCTTAGTAGATCTGCCAACAGGTCTTTTTCAAGGATGGTTTCTACGGATTTATTTACTTTTTTCTTTGAATGAGCCATACTTCAAAGATATTGTTTATTTGTATGCTTTGTAATTTTTTTGTTGTTGTTGGAAACTGGACATTTGAATCTAATAATGTGGTGACTCTGGAAAACATATCCTCTTCTTCCCTAGGGTTTGCTGGGTTTTAGTTGTTTTTGGTGTGTGTGTGTGTGTGGATGTGTGTGTGTGAGTGTGAGTGTGTGTGTTTAATTGTTGTAGGCTGTTTCTGTGCCACGGATCAGCCTGAGGTACAAACTTAAGGTCTTCTCAGGTCTTTTTTGAGTCTGCACCTTTTCCTGGGTATGCGTAGTACTTTCTACTTTTCCCTGTACACACAGTTGCTTTTTGAATGTTTCTGTATTTAATGACTGAAAGAAAAAAGAGGAAAAAAGGAGGAGAGTAAAAAAACAAAACAAAACAAAAAGGCACCAATCTTTTAAATCCCCTACAGTCACTTCAGCCAGAGGGGGAGGGGCTTACATCAATGGAGAGAGGTGCAACAACAATGGTTACCTGCCTCTTTATCTGCACCTCTTGGTCAGAAGCAGTAATCAGAGATGAGAGTAGAGATCCCTGGTATTTAGAGGATGGGGTATTTTTTGACCACTCTGACTCCTGCCAGCTGTATGCAAACTGCTCCAGGAACACATACACAGCTACCTGCCATAGGGCTAAGAGGTGGGGAATGGGTAGTCACTACTGAGCTAAGAGCTGAAATTGACCAAAATTAACTGCAATTCACCTTCCTAGCCTTCCCTTGAAAGCTGCAAGCCTTTAATAGACCTTGTCCTTCTAAAATAGTTACATGAGACAGATTCTGCCAGTGCAATTGTTGTCTGAGTGAAGAGACAGATTCATGATGCTTCCTATTCTGCCATCTTCCCAGAATCCTCTATAACATAGGCTTTTAATTTTGGTAGTAAAAATCCTTGAGTTGTATATGGCATAAATATTCTGTTCAAGTTTGTAGTTTGACTTCTATCACTTTTTATGGTTTTTTGACATGGAGAATTAAAAAAAAATTATAGGAAAACATCAATATTTTTCTTTTGGTTTTTTCCTTTTTTAAATTCTTAATTAAGTGCTTCCTCATATAAGGATTAGATACATCTTCACTTCTATTTCTTCTAGTTCTTTTTTATATTATTTAAACATTTAAACTTTTAATTCATTGAAAATGATTTGATGTATACTATTAAATTTGTTATTTTTTAAGTAGTCTAGTAATTATTTTAGTATCATATAATGAATAACCTATCCATAAGCCCATCCTTATCACACACTAAGTAACAGTAGGTCTTCACTTAATGTCATCAAAAGGTTCTTGGAAATTGTGACTTTAAGTGAAACGATGTGTAATAAAACCACTTTTTTCCTCATCAACATTATAATGAAATGACATTGAGCAAAATGACATTATTTGAGGGTTTGCTGTACATCATTTCACTGAAAGTCACAGTTTCTAAGAATCTACCAATGACATTAAATGAGGACTTTGTGTGTATGTGTGTGTATCTTATGATGTGGGATATTCATGATATACTGATAAATAGTATATGTAATTCTGTGTCTAGACCTTCTATTGTCTTCCACTGAACTCTCAATTTTTAATCAGTTTCACAGCATTTTCATTATTATCATTTATATTTTAATATCTATAGATTCAAGTCTATTTCATTATACTTTTTATTATTTTGTTCAAACTTTTCTTATTTAGGCATATTTATTTAAAGCATTCTTGAAACTGATATATAATCAAGATACATATTTTCAGGATGCATGCAATAATTTAATTTAATCATAAATTTGTAAAGATCAAGTCAATGTAATTGAGATTTCCATTACCTCATACTCATTTGTTTTTCCAAATAAATTTTGAAATCATTTTCTTTTTTAAAAATTTCAATATTGACCTCAAGTAGAATGAGGTCATTTTCTTGTAGCATTGTTAAAGAGAATTTTGAAGCTAGCATGATTTTTGTTCTATGTATGGGTAGCCCGTTTATTTTCTAGTTTTGTGTTTTGCTAGGATGCTTATAGAAGTCATGTTTTACCCTTAATTTTATGAACTTTGGCCAGAAATGTGTCAATATGAGTTTCTGCATTAATTTGCCAGTATTAGGGAGAGCACTTTTGATCAGAAAGACAAACACTTTCCTTTAGCCTCTGAGAACTTTCTTTAAATATAGCTTTGAGGAGATTTGATCATTATGGTGGACGGGAGGCAGAACTAGATTGCAGCTCCAACTGGGACAGACAAAGCAGCATGCGGAGGCTCACATCGTGAATTTTAGCTCCAGATCAACTGCAAGAACAAACCAGCAATCTTGAGAGGACCCACAGACTCTCTGAAGGAAGCAAGCAAACTGCTTCTGCAGGACCTGGGAGACACCCTAAATACTGTGCTGGTATCCATGGCTGAGAGACCCATAGACGGTTCCCATCACAGGACTCTGTGCAGACAACCCCCAGTACCAGCTTGGAACTGGGTAGACTTGGTGGGTGGTTAGACTCAGAAGACAGACAACAATCACTGCAGTTCAGCTCACAGGAAGCCACATCCATAGGAAAAGGAGGAGAGTACTATATCAAGGGAACACCCCATGGGACAAAAGATTCTGAACAACAGCCTCTAGCTGTAGACCTTCCTTCCCTCTGACAGAGCCTACCCAAATGAGAAGGAACCAGAAAACCAACTCTGGTAATATGACAAAACAAGGCCCTTTAACACCCCCAAAAAATCACACTAGTTCACCAGCAATGGATCCAAACCAAGAATAAATCTCTGATTTACCTGAAAAAGAGTAAATCAGGGATTTACTCAGTAAATTCAGTAAATTCAGGAGGTTAGTTATTAAGCTAATCAGGGAGGCACCAGAGAAAGCTGAAGCCCAATGCAAGGAAATCCAAAAAACGATATACGAAGTGAAGGGAGAAATATTCAAGGAAATAGATAGCATAAAGAAAAAACAATTAAAACTACAGGAAACATTGGACACACTTGTAGAAGTGCAAAATGTTCTGGAAAGTCTCAGCAATAGAATTGAACAAGTAGAAAAAAGAAATTCAGAGCTCAAAGATAAGGTCTTCAAATTAACCTAATCCAACAAAGACAAAGAAAAAAGAATAAGAAAATATGAACAAAGCCTCCAAGAAGTCTGGGATTATGTTAAGTGATGAAACCTAAGAATAATCGGTGTTCCTGAGGAAGAAGAGAAATCTGAAAGTTTGGAAAACATATTTGAGGGAATAATTGAGGAAAACTTAACTGGCCTTGCTAGAGACCTAGACATCCAAATACAAGAAGCACAAAAATCACCTGGGAAATTCATTGCAAAAAGATCATCACGTTGTCATCGGGTTATCTAAAGTTCAGATGAAGGAAAGAATCTTAAGAGCTGTGAGACAGAAACACCAGGTAACCTATAAAGGAAAACCTATCAGATTAACAGCACATTTCTCAGTGGAAACCCTACAAGCTAGAAGGGATTGGGGCCCTATCTTCAGCCTCCTGAAACAAAACAATTATCAGCCAAGAATTTTGAATCCAGTGAAACTAAGCATCCTATATGATGGAAAGATACAGTCTTTTTCAGACAAACAAATGTTAAGAGAATTCGCCACAACCAAACCACCACTACAAGAACTGCTAAAAGGAGCTCTGAACTTTGAGACAAATCCTGGAAACACATTAAAACAGAACCTCTTTAAAGCATAAATCACACAGGACCTATAAAACAAAAATACAAGTTAAAAAGCAAAAACAAAAACAAACCAAGGTACTCAGGCAACAAGTAGCATGACGAATACAAAGGTACCTCACATCTCAATACTAACATTGAATGTAAATGGCCTCAATGCTCCACTTAAAAGATACAGAACTGTAGAATGGATAAGAACTCACCAACCAACTAACTATCTGCTGCCTTCAAGAGACTCACCTAACCCATAAGGACTCACATAAACTTAAAGGGGTGGAAAAAGGCATTTCATGCAAATGGACACCAAAAGCAAGGAGGGGTAGCTATTCTTTTATCAGACAAAACAAACTTTAAGGCAACAGCAGTTAAAAGAGACAAAGAGGGGCATTATATAATGGTAAAAGGCCTTGTCTAACAGGAAAATATGGCAATCCTAAACATATATGCACCTAACACCGGAACACCCAAATTTATAAAACAATTACTAATAGACCTAAGAAATGAGATAGACAGCAACACAATAATAGTGGGAGACTTCAATACTCCACTGACAGCACTAGACAGGACATCAAAAGACAGAAAGTCAACAAAGAAACAATGGATTTAAACTATACCTTGGAACAAATGGACTTAACAGATATATACAGAACATTTCATCCAACAACTGCAGAATACACATTCTATTCAACACTGCATGGAACTTTCTCCAAGATAGAACATATGACAGTCCATAAAATGAACCTCAATAAATTCAAGAAAACTGGCATTATATCAAGTACTCTCTCAGACCACAGTGGAATAAAACTGGAAATCAACTCCAAAAGGAACCTTCAAAACCATGCAAATACGTGCAAATTAAATAACCTGCTCCTGAATGAGCATTGGGTCAAAAACGAAATCAAGATAGAAATAAAAAAATTATTCAAACTAAACGACAATAATGACACAACCTATCAAAACCTCTGGAATACAGCAAAGGTGGTGCTAAGAGGAAAGTTCATAGCCCCTAAAAGTCTACATCGAAAAGACTGAAAGAGCACAAACTGACATTCTAAAGTCATACCTCAAGGGACTAGAGAAACAAGAACAAACCAAACCCAAACCCAAAAGAAGAAAGGAAATAACCAAGATCAGAGCAGAGCTAAATGAAATAGAAACAAACAAAAAATACAAAAGATAAATGAAACAAACAGCTGGTTCTTTAAAAAGATAAATAAAATTGATAAACCATTAGCAAGATTAATCCAAAATAGAAGATTAAGAAGAAAGTCTAAGAACCACATTAAGAAACAAAACAGGAGATATTACAACTGACACCACTGAAATACGAAAGATCATTCAAGGCTACTGTGAATATCTTTATGCATATAAACTAGAAAACCTGGAAGAGGTAGATAAATTCCTGGAAAAATACCCTCTTAGCTTAAATCAGGAAGAATTTGATACCCTGAAGAGACCAATAACAAGCAGTGAGATTGAAATGGTAATTAAAAAATTACCAACAAAAAACAGTCCAAGACTAGATGGATTCACAGCAGAATTATACCAGACACTCAAAGAATTGGTACCATCCCAGCACTTTGGGAGGCCGAGACGGGTGGATCACGAGGTCAGGAGATCGAGACCATCCTGGCTAACACGGTGAAACCCCGTCTCTACTAAAAATACAAAAAACTAGCCGGGCGAGGTGGCGGGCGCCTGTAGTCCCAGCTACTCGGAGGCTGAGGCAGGAGAATGGCGTGAACCCGGGAGGCGGAGCTTGCAGTGAGCTGAGATCCGGCCACTGCACTCCAGCCAGGGGGACACAGCGAGACTCCGTCTCAAAAAAAAAAAAAAAAGAATTGGTACCAATTCTTTTGACACTATTCAAAAGATAGAGAAAGAAGGAACCCTCCATAATTCATTCTATGAAGCCAGCATCACCCTAATACCAAAACCAGGAAAGAACATAACCAAAAAAGAAAACTATAGACCAATATCCTTGATCAATATAGACGCTAAAATCCTTAACAAAGTACTAGCTGACTGGATTGATCCAACAACATATCAAAAAGATATTCCAACATGATCGAGTGGATTTCATACCAGGGATGTAGGAATGGTTTATCATATGCAAGTCAATAAATGTGATACACCACATAAACAGAATTAAAAACAAAAATCACATGATCATCTCAATAGATGCAGAAAAAGCACTCGACAAAATCCAGCATCCCTTTATGATTAAAACTCTCCAGCAAAATCGGCATACGAGGGACATACCTCAATGTAATAAAAGCCATCTGTGACAAACCACAGCCAACATAATACTGAATGGGGAAAAGCTGAAAGCATTCACTCTGAGAACTGGAAAAAGACAAGGATGCCCACTCTCCTCACTCCTCTTCAACATAGTATTGGAAGTTCTAGCCAGAGCAATCAGACGAGAAAGAAAGGGCATCCAAATCGGTAAAGAGGAAGTCAAACTGTCACTGTGTGCTGATGATAAGGTCGTTTACTCTGAACCCCCTAAAGATTCCTCCAAGAAAGCTCCTAGAACTAATAAAATAATTCAGCAAAGTTTCTGAATACAAGATTAATGTACACAAAT
The DNA here is from genome assembly GCF_008728515.1 of Papio anubis. Classification (NCBI taxonomy): domain Eukaryota; kingdom Metazoa; phylum Chordata; class Mammalia; order Primates; family Cercopithecidae; genus Papio; species Papio anubis. The sequence goes on along the minus strand of NC_044986.1, from coordinate 35,072,610 downwards.
CGGTAGCTCTTCTATACACCAACAGCAACCAAGTGGAGAATCAAATCAAGAACTCAACCCCTTTTACAATAGCTGCAAAAAAACCCCCAAATAGTTAAAAATATACCTAATCAAGGAGGTAAAAGACCTTTACAAGGAAAACTACAAAACACTGCTGGAAGAAATCACAGATGGCACAAACAAATGGAAACACATCCCATGCTCATGGATGGGTAGAGTCAATATTATGAAAATGACCATACTTCCAAAAGCAATCTATAAATTCAATGCAATCCCCATCAAAATACCACCACTATTCTTCACAGAATTAGAAAAAACAATTCTAAAATTCATATGGAACCAAAAAAGAGCCTGCATAGCCAAGGCAAGACTAAGCAAAAAGAACAAATTTGGAGGCATCGCACACTACCTGATTTCAAACTATACTGTTAGACCATAGTCACCAAAACAGCATGGTAATGGTGTAAAAATAGGCACACAGACCAATGGAACAGAATAGGGAACCTAGAAATAAACCCACATACTTACAGCCAACTGATCTTTGACAAAGCAAACAAAAACATAAAGTGGGGAAATGTTACACTTTTCAACAAATGGTGCTGGGATAACTGGCTAGCCACATGTAGGAGAATGAAACTGGATCCTCATCTCTCACCTTATACAAAAATCAGCTCAAGCTGGATTAAGAACTTAAATCTACAACCTGAAACTAAAATAATTCTAGAAGACAACAGACTCATGAATATGTGGGAGTTTAATATAGGACACAAGGCATTTCAGATCACTAAAGAAAGGAGAGATGATTTAATAAATGATGCTGTATAATTGGATTATCCATATGGAAAAATATGAAATTAGATACCTGTCTCATAAATACCCCAGACCAATTCTAGATTGGTTAAAGACTCATCCATGAAAGAAAAAAAACTTTAAAAGTTTAAGAAGAAAATATAGAATATCTTTATGACCTACATATAGGGAAGGACTTCTTAAACAACACACAGAGGGAAAAACCCTCTAGATATTGGTTTAGGCAAGGATTTCATGAACAAGAACCCAAAAGTAAATGCAATAAAAACAAACATAAATAGTTGGGACTTAATGAAACTAAAGCGCTTATGAACGCCAAAAGGAACAGTCAGCAGAGTAAGCAGACAACCCACAGAGAGGGAAAAAATCTTCATAACCTATACATTCGTCAGAGGATTAGAACAGAATCTACAATGAACTCAAACAAATCAGTAAGAAAAAAACCAATCCATCAAAAAGTGGTCTAAGGACATGAATAGACAATACTCAAAAGAAGATGTACAAATGGCCAACAAACATATGAAAAAATGCTCAATGGGCCAGGTACAGTGGCTCACGCCTGTAATCCCAGCAGTTTGGGAGGCTGAGGCGTGTAGATCACCTGAAGTCAGGAGTTTGAGACCAGCCTGGCCAAAAGGGTGAAACCCCGTCTCTACTAAAAATACAAAAATTAGCTGGACATGGTGGCAGGCGTCTGTAGTCTCAGCTACTCAGGAGGCTGAGGCAGGAGAGTTGCTGGAACCCGGGAGGTGGAGGTTGAAGTGAGCTAAGATTGTGCCATTGCACTCCAACCTGGGTGACAAAAGCAAGACTCCATCTGAAAAAAAAAAAAAAAAAAAGAAAAAAAAAAAAAGAAAAAAAAGAAAACGCTCAACATAACTAACAATCAGGGAAATGCAAATCGAAACCACAATACAATACCACCTTATTCCTGAAAGAATGGCTGTAATCAAAAAATAAAAAAACCAGTAGTTGTTGGTATGGATGCAGTGATCAGGGAACACTTCTACACTGCTGGTGGGAATGTAAACTAGTACAGCCACTATGGAAAACAGTGTGGAGATTCCTTAAAGAACTAAAAGTAGAACTACCATTTCATCCAGCAATCCCACTACTGGGTATCTACCCAGAGGAAAATAAGTTATTCTATGAAAAAGATACTTGCACACGCATGTTTATAGCAGCACAATTCACAATTGCAAAATCATGGAACCAACCCAAATGCCCACCAATCAGCGAGTGGATAAAGAAACTGTGATATATTTATACAACAGAATACTACTCAGCCATAAAAAGAAATGAATTAATGGCATTTGCAGTGGCCTGGATGAGATTGGAGGCTATTATTCTAAGTAAACTAACTCAGGAATGGAAAACCATTCTCACTGATATGTGGGAGCTGAGGATGCAAAGGCCTAAGTATGATACAGTGGACTTTAGGGACTCGGGGGGAAGAGTGGGAGGGGAGCAAGGGATACAAGACTACAAATAGGGTGCAGTGTATACTTTTCAGTGATGGGCACAGCAAAATCTCACAAATCACTGCAAAAGAATTTACTCATGTAACCAAATACCACCTTTACCCCAATAACTTATGGGAAAAAATCACTCAATAACTTATTTAGATTTGTTTGGATTAAGGTAGAATATTAAAGGTGAAATAAATAAATAAATATAGCTTTGAATTCTTATTTCTTTCTATTGCTCCAATCTCTGCTTCAGGAATCTATTAGATCTCCATCCTCAGTTCTGCACATCTGTCATCTCCTTTCTGATTATTTTTTAAACATTTTGTGTTTCACCTGCAAGAGGTTGTCTCAAGTTTGTCTTCCATGTTGCTACACCTATTTTCTCCAGGACTATTTCTGTTATTTACCATGTCCAATGAACATTTTAATTGTTATTATAATTTTAGTTTCCTCATAATCTTTTCTTGTCTCCTTTAGCTCACCTTATTGTCTGACTCTCATTTATATTTTTTTTCATTTTATGTATATTATGTATATGTTTTCCATATACAGCAGACTATATGTAACTTACATGATAGTTCTGAAGCACGTGAGAACCTACCATCCACTGTAAAAGCTACCATAATAGGGCAGGGCATGGTAGCTCAAGTCTGTAATCCCAGCACTTCAGGAGGCCAAGGTGGGCGGATCACGAGGTCAGGAAATTGAGACCACCCTGACTAACATGGTGAAACCCCGTCTCTACTAAAAATACAAAAACAAAATTAGCTGGGCGTGGTGGCACGCACCTGTAGTCCCAGCTATTTGGGAGGCTGAGGCGGGAGAATGGCGTGAACCCAGGAGGTGTAGCTTGCAGTGAGCTGAGATTGCACCACTGCACTCCAGCCTGGGTAACAGAGTGAGACTCCATCTCAAAAAAAAAAAAAAAAAAAAAAAAGGCTACCGTAATACCCACACTGTTGCATTGAGTTGTGGGATTCTTCTCTTTGCCATTAATTTCCTTACTTTATATTTTATAGCTTTATCCACATATGTACTCCTAAGCAGTATATTATTCAGTGTGTTAGCTTTATAAAAGTGGTATGTAATTTCCCATGTCTTAATTTTTTCACTTAACTTTATGCTTCTAAGATTCATCCAGGTTGTTACATGCACTTACAGTTTGTTCCTTTTTAATTTTGTATAATACTTCATTGTGTGAACATCCTACAGTTTATTTATCTATTCTCCTACTGATGGATATTTGTGTCCAGACTTTTGCTACTATAAGCAATGTGGTTTTGAAATTCTTATTCCTGTTTCCTTACACACAAGTGAAAAAATCTAGAGGAATGTTACTCCGACTGTGATTGGAGACTAGCAGCAACTTCATCAGCTGGGTGCTTCAAAGAAACCAAAATTAACAGACTTCACCCCAGACCTAATGATTTAGAATCTCCAGGGAGTGAGGATCCAAAATTGTGTGACACTCCGGGTGATTCTGATGCTCATTAAAGTTTAAGAAGCTCGTTCTAGAGTATATACCTAAGAGTGGAATTGCTGTGTCATATACAGGTATATGTATGACACTTTACAGGATAATGCCGTTGTTTCCCAAAGTGATTCCAGCTATTCCAACTTATACTCCCTCCACCAGTGTCCGTATGATCTCCTCTTGATTTACATCTTGCCCACACTCATTGCTTTCAGACTTCTTAATTATCTCTTTCTGTGTGTTGTTTAAGAAGTCCTTCCCTATATGTAGTTCATAAAGATATTCTATGTTTTCTTTTTAAACTTTTAAAGTTTTTTTTCTTTCATGGATGAGTCTTTAACCAATCTAGAATTGGTCTGGGGTATTTATGAGACAGGTATCTAATTTCATATTTTTCCATATGGATAATCCAATTATACCAGCATCATTTATTAAATCATCTCTCCTTTTTTTAGTGATCTGAAATGCCTTGTGTCCTATATTAAACTCCCACATATTCATGAGTCTGTTTCTGAGCTCTCTATTCTGCCCTGTTTCTTTGTCCTGCACTAATACCACACTGTTTTAATTACCATAGTTTCATACTATGTGTTGAAATCTGATAGAGCGAGTCCTCCTTTCTTACTCTTCAGAAATGGCTTTGTAAGTCTTTAGTCTTTGCTCAGTTGTAGACACTTCAGCATCAGATTATCTGGTATCTAAGCAAAATCTGTTGGAACTTTGGAATTGCATAGAATTTATAATTCAAATGAGGAGAATTTACGTTTTTATGATACTGAGTCTTTTTATCCGTAAAGATGTAAACAAAACTGAAAAATAACTCCTTCCAAGGAGGGAATCTTTATTTTCTCTTTCTGCTTTGAAGGTGAAAGTTCCCAATCATGTAATTTTTCTCTATTAAAGAAATGGTCCTAGATCTTTTATAATGAAAATAAATCTTTAATGGAGGAGAAAACGTGAAAACCTTTTCAGTTTAGAGAATTAAGTCAAAAAACATTTCACTTTTAGGAGTTTGCTATTAACCATTTAGTAGTATGCAAATCAATAAGGAAAATACAGTGTTAACTACCAAACTTGTCCTGTTGGCAGATTCACTGATTTTCCATTTCTTTCTCCTTTTCTTTCTTTTTTTTGAGACAAGGTCTTGCTTTGTTGCCCATGCTGGAGTGCAACGGTGTGTAACCACAGCTCACTGCAGCCTCAACCTCCTGGGTTCAAGTGATCCTCCTGCCTCAGCTTCCCCCAGCCTCACAAGTCCTTCCCCCAGCTAGGACTACACGTGTGCACCACTATACCCAGCTAACTTTTACATTTTTTTGTAGAAACAGGGCCTTGCTATGTTGCCCAGGCTCTTAAACTCGTGGTCTCAAGTGATCCTCCCAGCTTGGCCTCACAAAGCACTGGCACTGGGATTTACAGGTGTGAGCTTCTGAACCTGGCCTGATTTTCTGTTTCTAGAGAGTGCTTTCAAAGTGCTTCTCTGTTTCTATTCTCCCTGCCAATCCTTTTGATATTCTATGAAAACTATTTGTGATGGATCTCTTCATTTCCATTTCCAAAAGTGTACATTACTGGACAAAAGCCTTCAAATTTACTCCCATCCCCAATCCAAGGATAGTGTAACCAGGTAAAACATGTGATGTAGGTAATAGTTGTATGCTTCTCGTATACTGTAGGCAAATGTTTGCCATTTTTGTTTTTAAAAACATTTGTTTACAATTAGCTCATGCATATTGCTTAAGCACATACATATTTGTAATAAAGTTGTGTGTATATGTGTATATGAGTAGGTTGATAATCATAAAATTTAAAATAATGGTTACCTTGGGTGGGACAGGAGAAATCAGGGAAATGGGGCAGTAAGGGAACTCACAGGTTGATGGGGTTTTTGGTAATGTTTTAGTTTTGGGGTGGAGTGGTGGATTCACAGGTCCTGAGTGTATTATTTTGCTTTAAAAGTAACATATAGGCACAGATAATGTTTTGTATGTGTCAAATAACATATTTAAAAGATAATACATAAAAAGTTTTATATTATTTATCAGAGCTTCCTTTAGGAAGATAACATTATTGACCCAGATATAGGCTGGCATCTCTGAATTGTTTTACCCAATGAGAGAAGAGTTTGTGATGATTTGCTGTTAGTTTACCTTGTCTTCCCTCAGGGCAATGGAGGGTTTTGGCTTGTAAGTTAGCTAATGGTGGGTTGAAAGTCAGGTGAATGTGGAATTTTCACCTTTTCTTAGCTCCATGTACCATTTTCAGACTCCTTTTTCATCCTTGCATTTCTCTCAGTTCCCTATGTATTCTAGCTATTTTTTTCAAACTCCATCCTCCCCTCTCTGTCCTTATCATGTCCTTATGTAAACCAGCTCTCAGCAGAATCAAATTAGATTTCCATGCTCACTTCCTCCCTCCCTTTGTTCCTCCTTCTTTTCTTTCCTTCCCTTCTTCCCTCCCCATCTTTCTTTCTTTTATTTTATTATGACTAGGTTCCATTTATATAATCATAAATAAAATGAAACAAATGAAATGACTCCTGAATATTTCTTAAAGCAATGACATGAAAATGCATAAAAGTTATCTTTATGCACAGGATAAGATAAAAAGAAAGAATACACAGACACATCTAACAATAACAACAACAAAGACATTGCCTGGAAGATGGAAGGTAATGAAAACTTTGCAGACAGTAAGAGTCATTAAGAAGGAAGGCAAATACAATGTTTTTTTTTTATGTCAATAATAAAAAAAATCTAGAGGAAGGCATATATTACAATTTCCAAAGGTCAAAGAGAGACACAGACAGACATTCTTTAAATGTATTAGATGTGAGAAGAGGATGAAAAAAAATAGTGTCCATTTATTAGTTGGAGAGGGAAAACTAATAGCAGATGACACTAAAAAGACAGAGGTTTTAAATCTTTTCTTTTTCTTTAGTATTTGTCAAAAAGTCAATTGCTGTCTGAAAGCTAGACAACGTAGTATATGGAATGAGTTGAACCAAAATAAATAGGAAAAGAGAAACTGATAGAAGTTTACAGAATTTGCTGGATTAATTGCTCAACTATGTGTTTCCCTGAGGTCTAAGACTCCCTACCAATTCCTATAGCCCAGTGTCTAGTAGAGTGCCTGGCCATAGGAGGTGCTAGAATTTAATTATGGAATGCCTACTATGCTTAAGTTCTTGGCATCATGATGTTTCTAACCTAGCAAGAAAGACAGTCCTTAAGCCAATGAGTTAAAAAATTAATTTTAGTAGTGCTAATGGTAAGAAAAAGTAGGGCAGGACTCTGAGAGCAGACATTTGAACATGTGACCATGTCTGAGGGCCAGGGAAGAAGTCTCTCATGAAGGAACATTTAAGATTTGAGGAAAAGAAGGGAGGGGACACAAAGTGTTTGGGGCAACAGAAAGAGCATACGCAAATACTGTGAGATGGGAAGGAGTTTGGTGTGTTTGGGAATTTGAAAGCAGACCAATTCAGCTGGAGCTCAGCAAGTTAAGGCAATAGTGGGACAAGATGAGGGTGGTAGGGCAGATCATATAGACCTAAGGATTTCAGAATTCATCTTACAATAAATAAGAAGCCACTGCAGAATTTTAAGAGAGAAAATGGCATTATTCAATTTACATTTAGCAAGTTGACTTTCACAGCTATGTAGAAAGTAAATCGGAGGAAACCACTTCAGAGGTTAGTTTAGATGGGGCTGGGCGTGGTGACTCACGCCTGTAATCCCAGCACTTTGGGAGGCCTAGGCAGGCGCATCACAGGGTCAAGAGATCAAGACCATCATGACCAACATGGTGAAACCCCGTCTCTACTAAAAATACAAAAATTAGCTGGGCGTGGTGGTGTGTGTCTGTAGTCCCAGCTACTCGGGAGGCTGAGGCAGGAGAATCACTTGAACCCAGGAAGCGGAGGTTGCAGTGAACCAAGATCGCACCACTGCACTCCAGCCTGGCGACAGAGACTCTGTCTCAAAAAAAAAAAAAAAAAAAAAAAACCAACCAAAAACAAACAAAAAAACCAAAGAAGAATAAAAAAGAGGTTAGTTTGGATGAAAGATGACAGGTTTCATTAAGGTGAGAAAGTTAACTTAGAAGAGAGGTTTGGGAGATATTAAGGAGATAGCATTGATAAGATTTGGTGATTGACTGGATATACAGAATGAGCATAAAACAGGATTCATAGCTTTTTTTGCCTTTTTTTTTTTGAGATGGAGTCTTGCTCTGTCACCCAGGCTAGAGTGCAGTGGTATGATCTCAGCTCACTGCAACCTCTGCCTCCTGGGTTCAAGTGATTCTCCTGCCTCAGCCTCCCGAGTGGCTGGGATTACAGGTGCCTGCCACCACGCCCACCTAGTTTTTGTATTTTTAGTAGATATGGAGTTTCACCACCTTGGCCAGGCTGGTCTCGAACTCCTGACCTCGTGATCCACCCGCCTCCGCCTTCCAAAGTGCTGAGATTACAGGTGTGAGCCACCGTGCCCGGCTTCATAGCTTTTTAAATACTCAAATGCTTAACTCGGGAGGTTGGGATGGCTGCTGGTAGTGCAGCAACAACAGCAGGATTTCTCTTCTCTCCTCATCCTGCCCCTCCTATTCCACCTCAGCCACAAAAGCTTAGTGCTATCAAGCTTTGCCAGGGATACACACACACACACACACACACACACACACACACACACACAAACACATGAAAGCACACTTTGTTAACTCAAACTCAGATATTAGCACAAGAGTCATTTTCCCAGGGAGTGTACTAAAAGAAAAAAGAATCAAACAAAGTAATAATGCTAACTCACAAATGTGCATGATGTCTTCCCGAAATTTAGTTCTGAAGTTTTTTTTTAAATCACATTTACCGATAAATATGAATCCAATGCATATTTTTGAAATGTTTTGTCTTTACTTACTTCACTCACTATTTCTCAGGTTTACTATATCCAATACCTATAGCTGGCCAAGAACACCCTTGTCTCAGAAGGCCAAGTTCCAGCTCTCCTTCAGTCCCACCCCTTTGCATGGGGCAAGTCCACAGGACCAAGGACTTATGCCCACCCTGAGCTCGCACCCCTTTCTAGACCATGCCCTGAATACTCAGGCTCCCAAATCCTCTGCTGAGATCTCGTCTCTAGCTTTTTGCCAGGACCTGCATGGGCTGCAACCTGGAGTCTGGTTTCCTGAGAGCAAACCAGTGGAGTGTGCACTGCTAGGCCAGAAAGGTGGCAAAGGGAACCTGCTTATGGAAGTGTGATCAGGCTTGGTTTTGTTAACTGGACTGTCTACACTGCAGGCCCATGAGACTCTTGATGATATACTACAGAGCCAGGGGTGAGAAGGGGAAACTGGGTTGTGGTCCTGGACTCTGACCCTGGGCTCTGACCAACTCAGGCATAGCAGTGAATATGTTAGTCGGTCCTTTCATTCTACAAGCATTTTCTGAGCAGGTATTCGTGGTATGTAAGGTTTCCTGTGTGGCCTGGGGGAATGCAAAGATGAACAACACATCCTTCTGTCATGGAGGGTCGCAGGGCCAAAGATGCATGTAAACAACCCTCTGTGAAATGAGGCTGACTAAAGTAAACATCACATGAGCGGGAACCGTTTGTAATACTTTGGGAATTCGGAAGAGGAAATTATTTTTTATAACTGGAGGAATTTGGGGACAGCTTCACCAAGAAACCAAAGTGGAAAATAATTTGCTTAGAATTGAAACACATATGCAAATTCTACAAAGTTATGTATTGACTCTAAACTTCAGTTTCCTCATCAGGATTTAATGAGATAATATATCTGGAAACATCTATCATAGTGCCTCATACATAAAAGTATTTAATGAAGTATTTAATGTGTTGCTGTGTTTTTTTTTTTTTTTTGAGACAGAGTCGTGCTCTGTCATCTAGGCTGGAGTGCAGTGGCATGATCTCGGCTCAGTGCAACCTCTGCCTCCCAGATTCAAGCAATTCTCCTGCCTCAGCCTCCAGAGTAGCTGGGACTACAGGCACATGCCACCACATCTGGCTAATTTTTGTAGAGACAGGGTTTCACCATGTTAGCCAGGATGGTCTTGATCTCCTGACCTCATGATCCGCCCGCCCTTGGCCTTCCAAAGTGCTGGGATTACAGGCGTGAGGCACCATGCCCAGCCATGTGTTGCTGTTTCTTTTTATTAATTAAAATACATTTTTTACCTCATGAAAATATTCCACTATGTACACAGGTATGCTTCAAGTTGCCCTGAAAACATAACTATGGTGTGTGTGTGCGTGTGTGTGTGTGCACACGCGTTTTGGGATGGTTTAGGATGGTTGGAAGGAAGTTTCTTGAGATCAGGGCCTATATCTTTGCATTCCCAGTGCCATAGATATTGGAATTTAATAAATACTCTTTGATTGAATAAATGATCAAATTAAGATTCACCTCCTGAAGCTGATGAGAATGAAATAACTGCAAAGTTTGAAGGTCATGGTTTTCCTGGGCACTGACAGGCCTTGCTGCAGGTGCGTGCGCTTGTTTAATCTCAACGGTTTTTGCTTCTGGGAATTATAAATGCTCCGAAGTGTGATGGCAAAATGATAGATATTTTTCCTTCCTGGAGCCTGTTGTGTGATTTCCAAAGTTGTAAAAACCTAATTAATTCTAATAGGCACAAATGCTAAACCAGTAGCTACTTTTCATCTAGATATTTGACCTTGGAGAGCCAAGAAGAAATGGAGTGGAACATTACCATTGGTTTTTGCACCAGATGTGGCAGGATGCCAGAGCTAATATGAGGGAAAGGCCTCTGCTGCTCCGGCTTCCTCCACAGAGAGGGAGCTGCAAGGCAGATCCAGAAAGTTTTCATGTGACTTAAGCATCTTTGGAAATTTTGAAAGCTACTATTTCCCTTGCTGCCCCTCCAACCCATTTTTTGACTACTTTACTTAAAATTGTCAAATGGCGGCTGGGAACAGTGGTTCACGCCTGTAATCCCAGCACTTTGGGAGGCCAAGGCCGGTGGATCACAAGGTCAGGAGATCAAGACCGTCCTGGCTAACACGGTGAAACCCCGTCTCTACTAAAAATACAAAAAAAATTAGCCAGGCGTGGTGGCGGGCGCCTGTAGTCCCAGCTACTTGGGAGGCCGAGGCAGAAGAATGGTGTAAACCCAGGAGGCGGAGGTTGCAGTGAGCCAAGATCACCCCACTGCACTCTAGCCTGGGTGACAGAGTTTCAGACAAACAAACAAAAATGGTCAAATGGCTTCCCATTGCTTGCTGGGTAAAGTAGGAAGATCAGTGCTTTCAATGAGTTGTCTCCTTACCGATTCACCTTTCTCTATCTGGCCTTTCATGCTTAAGGATGTTGATGGTTTCCTGCCTCCCTTCAAGGATAGGGCCTTTCTGTTTCTCCACTTACCTCCCACTCCACTCCTCCCAGACCCATTCCACTCCCACCCCCCAACACACACACACACACACACACACACACTTTGTTAACTCAACTGAGATATGACCTCAAGGGTCATTTTCCCAGGGAAGCCTTCTTTGACCACCCACGTCCCTAGCCTGGGTGAAATCACATTTCCGTATCATATGTTCTCATAGAACCATTTCTTTCTCCTGGGACACTTGATTCAGTTTGTATTTACATATTTATTGGTGGGATTATCTGATTCATATGTGTCTTTCCTTCTAGACTACAAATTTCATAATGATGGGATTATGTTTTCTCACACATGTATCCCTAGAGTCTAATACAGCACTTAGAACATAAGGGTGCTCAATAAACGGTTGTAACTATGAGGCCTTGAGGTACTTATGTTCCCCTTGTATGGCCTCCTGCCCCTTGCTTCTCTTACCCAGTCTTATTTATGGCTGGACTCTGGGTAATATACTTTGAAAAAAATTACGGAATCTTTATGTTTTCAGCCTCATCAAACACAGACCTGAGATTTAGTGGGAGGAGGCATTTGCTCAGTTAGGGTTCCATGGAGCAGCCAGTGGCAGCAGTGAGAAACATTTAACCCAATACAATGGGGGTGATGATGGTCAAACTAGAGAATTGAGTGGAATGGAGACCCATGAAGCCCCCAACCTTGAATTACAGTCCAGAGGGTCATCACATAAGTGGCACCAGAAGTCCTGGAGCATGAAGTCAGAATTCCAGGTGTGTTGCAAATGAAAGCAATCATAAACTTGCACACAAAATTACAAAGGAATGCCTTCATCTGCTCACTGTAAAAAGGTAGGTGATGTTGTCTGGGCTCAAAAAATCAAGGGCAGAACTGACAAGTTGGCTGTAAAAAAAATGACAATATGCTTTTGGTAAGAGCTATTTTTTGGCAGAAAATGCATTTGAACTATTCTTGTTTCAACAACTTAGAGAGTCAGATCATGAAAGTCTGGTATGCCAATGAAATATTTCCTAGTGTTTAGTATCAATAATGAATTGTCAAATGGTACAGCCACTAGGAAGAAGTCTGGTGGTTCCTCAATAAGTTAAATATAGAATTATCACATGATCCAGCAATTCCACTCCTAGGCATATACCCAATTCCACTCCTAGGAACTCAGATACTTGTACATAGATGTTCACAGCAGCATTATTCACAATAGTCAAAAGGTGAAAGAAAACAACCCAAGAGTTCATCAACAGATGAATGGATAAACAAAATATGGCATGTATACATACATAAATGCAATCTTATTCAGATGTAAAAGGAATGACTTTCTGAAACATGGTATAAAATAGATGAACCTTGAAAACATGCTAAGTGAAATAAGCCAGACACAAAAGGACAAATGTCATCTGATTCCACTTGTATGAATGATCTAGAATAGGTAAATTCACAGAAAGTAGAATAAGGTTACCAAAGGTGGAAGGGAGAGGCAAGAATAGGGAGATATTGCATATGGTTACAGAGTTGTTATTCAAAGTGATAAAAAAATTTTGGAAATAGCTAGTAGAGATGGCTGCATACCATTGTAAATGTACTTCAAAACACTGAACAGTAAACTTAAACATTGTTAAAATAGCAAAGTTTATGTTATATATATTTTACCACAATAAAAAAGAAAAAAGGAATGAATTTCTAGAAATAAACTTTCTTGAGATTAACTTGGCAATATGTATCAAAAGCCTTAATTGCTGCATACCCATTTTACTTCTTATAATTTGTTTTTAGGAAATAATCACAGATGTGTTCGAAGATTTATCTGCAAGATGGCTGTAGTGATCATTGCTGGTTTTCTTCTCTAATATCCTCCTTCTGGTCACAGCATCTGGATTTTCTTTTAGGAAATCATTTGGCTGTGGTTATATACTGTTTTGTTTTTTGTTTTTGTTGTTTTTTTTGAGACAGATTGTTGTTCTTTCACCCAGGCTGGAATGCAGTGGTGCGATCTCAGCTCACTGCAACCTCCACCTGCCTGGTTCAAGCAATTCCCCTGCCTCGGTCTCCCAAGTAGCTGGGATTGCAGGCGCCCGCCACCACACCTGGCTACTTTTTTTTGTATTTTTAGCAGAGATGGGGTTTCACCATGTTGGCCAGACTGGTCATGAACTCCTGACCTCAGGCAATCTGCCCACCTCAGCCTCCCAAAGTAATGGGATTACAGGCGTGAGCCACTGCGCCCAGCTGGTTATATACTGTTTACTTAGGTTCCCTGGTCTCCCTTGAGGCAAGCAATCATACTGCCTAGTTGGACTTTCTCTCCAGGGAATCTGAAAACTGGGTGGTGTGGTCAACCCGACTGAGAGTGGCTGGAGACAATTTATGCCATGGAGTGGCACTTTAAGGAGACTGACCTTAAGACAGGATAGGATCCAGCTACCATGGCTGCCGACATCTAGATCTCCTGTGTTGCCCTGGATCCTATCCTTTCCAAGCCAGCTGCTTTACCTTTTCTTCTCTGCTTGAATTACCTACATTCCCTTCCTCCTTTATTTTCTTATTATCAAAGAATCTTGGTTCAATGGTCATTATAGCATTATTTTTAATGGGGAAAAATCTTGAAAGCAAAGTTCAATAAATCAATTAATGGGTAAACAAATTATAGATCCAACTATGGATACTTTGTAGTCACTAAAAATTATATTTTAGAAGAATATAATGATGTCAAAAATGGTCGTTACAGTCTGCAGAATAAAAGCAGACTCTAAAATAGAATTATCCTATTTTAAGGGGAAATAAAATACGTCTCTGTGCAGTTAAACCTGAAGGGTATACATATAAATGAAAATAGTTGTTATCTCTGGGTAGCAGGATTATAGAGCATTTTCTTTTTAAGAATATTTTCTAAACTTTCAGGAATGAACATTTAAAATGAAAACAAGTTTTCATTTTTTAAGATGTATACACATATTTCTGTTGATAACTTCCTTAGTCTTAAAATGGCAGATCTGATTATTTCTCTGCTTTCAAAGTCGTATTTTTAAAAAAATGGATCTGTGTTTCTAACTGCCTTTTCTACATCACTACAAGCACCTCATATGTAAAATACCCAAATATATCAATTCCTCCCTCTCCCCACCAGCTCCATTGAAACCTCCTCTAGGAAGCCTCCCTGAACTCCCAAGTCCAGGTTAGGGTTTCTTTTGTACCCCACCCTGTGGATTCCTGCAGTTCTCCCTGCTGACCTCCATCCCTTACAGCATGGTTCATACTCTATGCGAATTGCCTGTTTACCTGTCCTCTCTACTAGACCCCTCAGTGGCAGAAGGGTCCGTGTTTGCTCATAACAATGTCAATGAACATTCCTAGAGTGCTTAAGATGTGCTCGGCCCTTCACATGTATTATCTCATTGAATTCAGGAAACAATCCTATGAAGAGGTACTATTGTTTGTCCTATTTTACAAATAAAGATATTGAAGCTTAGAGACAGAAAGCAATTTACCCAAGTGACATAGTTGCAGCCGCAGCACCCAGCAAAAGGGTCTAGGTATGTATTTGGTGCTTTATAAATAAATGTTTGTTGAATGAATGAATGAATGTACTAAAATTATGTAGCTAAATCTCCCTATTGCAGTTTTCTGAATCTATAAATAAAAAGCATTGCCAGAATTAAAAGTGCCTGATGAAATGGGTAAAATGTCAGTATGTAGCCAGAACGGGGAAAACATCTTATCTCACTAATTAGTGACTTCACTGTGAAACTCTCTTAAAAATTCAGAGCCACTACTGCCTAGAGATAAAAATCAGTCCCATTTTTTTTCTGCCTCTGAATGCTTCTGTGAGAATTATTAAACCAGGAGGGTACACTTCACTGGCTGAATTACATGCAGGGAAAGGCAAGAGGTAAAAGCGCTTCTCTCTCACCTGAATTGCCCCCAAGCTGCCCTGTATCCCTCTTTGCTGCACTTGGAATACCTGAACAGAGCCAGAACACCAGATGTGAAGCTCATTGTCCAGACCTTCACACTGTGAGTAGGGGCCTGAAATACAAAGAACAAACCTGGGACAAATGTGATAATCGATGAAGCACTGCTGTGAAAAGAAAAGGAACAGGCTGCCAAATCTCCATTTTAAGCTGGAATTCAGCAAGCAGAAAGTAAGTGATAAGAAATCTCCTGCTTTTCACTAGGATTGCTAAAGTTCCTAAATTTACCAGGATCGCCCTGACTGTCTGAGTGATTCTTAGTTTCAGGGGTTATTTTTATCCAGGAAAATATTGTAGGAATAATCCCTTCTTTCGAATCCCAGGAACCTGACAGAAAGCGTACTATTTCCCAGTTCCTAAGACCCAGAGCAGGGCTTTCATCCTCAGCACTATTGATAGCTTGGGCCTGGCAATTCTCTGTTGGGTGGGGGGGTGCATTGCAGGATATTTAGTAGCATCCCTGTCCTGTCCTATGCCAGTAGCACAACCCTCACGCCCTACCCAGCTATAACAACCAAAAATGTCTCCAGACGTTGCTAAATATCCCTTGGGAAGCAAAATCACACTTCCCACACTTCCCATCCCATCCCTTCATTTGGAGAACCACTGACCTAGAGTGTGGCAAATGGAAAGCACTGGTTCATTCCCTTCCCATAGAACATCATAGAGTATTTCATAAATACACATGTGGACACACGATGCTTGTTTATTTACCTGGAGTGGAGGAAGGGAGAAAATATCCCATTAACCTAACATTTCATGTTTGATGGTGATATGTAAGAATGTCTAATATTTTGCTAATCCTCACTTAAGAACCTTTTTTTCCATTCACCCAGCCAGCTAAGGTTTCCAAGCATGGAATGCTTGTACTACAATCTTAGTCTTTGGAATGGAGCTGGTTCCCTGGACCATTTTGGATTTCTGGATGTTTGTGTACATCTCTAGTAGATAGAAAAGCATGGGGTTTGGAGTCAGGCACCCTGGATTGAAATTCCAATGAAACTTTTATTTACCTGTGTTCACTGCAAGTCACTAAACTGCTCTGAGACCCAAGTTCCTCAACCATAAACACCTCTCTTATTTGACTGTAGTCAACACTGAATGAGATAAAGTCAAGAAATGGGCCTGGCACAGGCCTGGTTGGTAGAACCAGTTCCTGCTTATAAATGTTTTCTTCCTTCAATGCTTGATTATTACCCAAGAAGTAACAGTAAGGGAAAGCTTCCCTTCCAGTGTCTAGTACCCCAGAATATTCCTTCAGCTCTTCCCAAAACATGGTGAGAAGAGGTAATACTGGGTGAGAAGAAGTAATACTGGGATAATCAGGGAAGGCTTTGAATGTGACTTACAGATTTTGCCTGGAGTTGGTCAGAAGCAACTTGGCAGGCAGTAATTAAAGACTGCATTTGGGTGGACAGGGCTTTTTCAGGGAGAGTGTCTACCCATGGGTGAGAGGTCTGTTGGTGCAGAGGTTTTATTTCATTCTGAAGACCTGTTCTACATAATTCCGCAAGCTATAATGCAGGTGACAGTAATTAGAAGTTAGATGTGGATTCTAGTTCAACTTCAGCACTTTCTAGATGAGACCACCACCTTGGGCAAAAACTTTCCCCCTAAACCTCAGAATCCTCATCTATAAAACAGGATGGGCCAAATGTGGTGGCTCACACCGGTAGTTTCAGCACTTCAGGAGGCCGAGGCAGGTGGATCACTTGAGGTCAGGAATTCGAGACCAGCCTGGCCAATATGGTGAAACCCTATCTCTACTAAAAATACAAAACACTTAGCTGGGTGTGGTGGTGCATGCCTGCCTGTAATCCCAGCTAACCAGGAGGCAGGAGAATTGCTTGAACCCAGGAGGTGGAGGTTGCAGTGAGCTGAGATTGCGCCACTGCATGCCAGCCTGGGCCACAGAGTGAGACTCCATCCCCCAAGAAAAAAAAAATAGGGTGATACTTGCGCCTATCTCATCAGGTTGTTGTGAAAATTAACAAGTTAATGCATGCAAAGAGATCAGCCCTGTTCCTGGTGAGTAGTAGACACTGAAATATTAGCTGATGTTATATTAATAATCATCTTCTGTAAATGCCTGTACAATATGAGCACATCTGAATATATTCTTGAAAGGATAAATAATAGGGAAACAAGGTCCAAGACAGATAAGACAGAACTCAAACAGCTAACCAATCAAAAGAAAAAGCTGAGGATAAAGTACCCATGGGGGAAAAATGCAGAAAAAAGAAAGTCAGCAAAAAAGACAAAGGTCAAAAGTGAATAGTGCAACTTTTTTGTGAAAGCTGGGGACCACTTATGTATGTGCCCCAAGTCTTACATTCGGGCTGGAGCAAGGCCCTACATTGAATAGAAACAAACAGATAGATAGCAGAAGGGCTTTTTGGCTAGATATCATCATCATCATCAATTAACATTTGCTGAGCACCTGTGAGGTATTGGACATATAGAAATAACTAAGATACAGTCTCATGCCTTGAAGAGCTCATAGTTTAGTTGGCTGACAGCCAGGAAAGTCTCTAAGTAGAGTTTCTGAGCTAATTCTGAGGTCCCATGTTCCTTCTTTCACTGACACACCCTTTGGATGTTGGTGGGCAGGGGAGTACAAGCCCCTGTGGGCTTCAGCAAGTCCTTTTTCTCCCCAAACGCTCTTGCCCTCTTTTACCACCTAAGCTTTTCTGCACCAAAAGTATTTCTATAAGTCAGGAAAGTTAAAGTGCATGTGCTGTGCTTAAAGAAGAGGTTTTATAATAACCACTGCCTTCTTGGCAGGCTGCAGAAGCTGGGCCAGTGGAGAAATCTCTGGAAAGGCAGTTGGAAGTAAATGGCTGATTCCTCTGCCCAGGGTGGGCATCATGCTAGCATCTTTCTGGCTCTAAAGAGTAGAATCAAGTCTGTGAAGTCAGCTGGAGACCTAACTGCAGCTTTAACAGGCCAACAGCTGGGTCAACCAGCCACAGAGGAGACATTTTCCTGACAGTCACTCTGACGGGCTTAGGGGATTCAGAACACAAAAGTGAAGGTGGTCTCCATCCAGACCACTCCAGGAAAGTCTGTGGAACATTGCGTTGTCCACAAGCTATTTTGCAGCTGCTTCAATTAAAGAATTAAACTGTATCTGAGTAGCAGCAACATACATGAGAGCCAAATTGGATTCCTGCTTGGAAAATAAGCTACAGACCACGTCTTTATTGTGCAGACACTCATTAACAAATATGTAAAAAAATACCAGTCAGAGAAAGATGTTTTCCTGCTTTGGAGACTTTTAAAAAAGCATTTAATTCAATCTGGCACGCATGGCTGAACCTGAAATGGCTACAATGTGTAACTGGTGGGAAAGCATGACTAAAGGAGTTCTGTCTATCAATCCACTCTCGGCAGGGCAACCGTACCCACAGCTCCACCGGGTTAGGGAGAAGGGGCCATTCCCTGTTCTCTGAACACTGGGGACATGTTTTCTATGCTTGAGGAAGTTCTAAGTTTAGGGTCTTTTCTCAGGAAAAGAAATGCTGGCTGCAGACAACGAGGCCAGTGCCTCCATTTCTCTCCTCGCTTGTGAGCAGGAGAGAACATACAGACAGGCTACAACATACAGACCATCTACAGAGAGACTTACAAACCATTCCCAGGAAACGGTCCCAAGTAACCTCACATTTCACATTTTTAAGTGTAGACTATACTGTCTATGCTTTCACAGGGTCCACTAAATCTGTCAGGACAGCAGACCCTGCTCTCCAATGTCCAAACTCAAGTGGAGCCAAGCCTCACAGTAAAGTGGGCTTCAAGGCGCAAAGTAAGATCTATCCTTTAAGAAGAAACTGTATGTCTAATGGCTTTTAGGATATTTTCATGGATATTAGGCTTTATGTGATTAAAAAATAATAGTTAACTTTGCAACTTCCAAAGTGTATTGTTGTACCCTAAAGCCAAGGCATAGATGTAGAAATACGAATAAGAAAGAATCAAGCTGGGATGGTACTGGTACCAAAACAGATGTATAGACCAATGGAACAGAACAGAACCCTCAGAAATAACATCACACATCTATAACCATTTGATCTTTGACAGACCTGACAAAAATAAGAAACAGGGAAAGGATTCCCTATTTAATAAATGGTGCTGGGAAAACTGGATAGCCATATGTAGAAAGCTGAAACTGGATCCCTTCCTTACACCTTATGCAAAAATTAATTCAAGATGGATTAAAGACTTAAATGTTAGACTTAAAACCATAAAAACCCTAGAAGAAAAACCTAGGCAATGCCATTCAGGACATAGGCATGGGCAAGGACTTCATGACTAAAACACCAAAAGCAATGGCAACGAAAGCCAAAATAGACAAATGGAATCTAATTAAACTAAAGAGCTTCTGCATGGCAAAAGAAACTACCATCAGAGTGAACAGGCAACCTACAGAATGGGAGAAAATTTTCCCAATCTACCCATCTGACAAAGGGCTAATATCCAGAATCTACAAAGAACTCAAACAAATTTACAAGAAAAAAACAAACAACCCCATCAAAAAGTAGGCAAAAGATATGAACAGACACTTCTCAAAAGAAGACATCTATGCAGCCAACAGACACATGAAAAAATGCTCATCATCACTGGTCATCAGAGAAATGCAAATCAAAACCACAATGAGATACCATCTCATACCAGTCAGAATGACAATCATTAAAAAGTCAGGAAACAACAGATGCTGGAGAGGATGTGGAGAAACAGGAACGCTTTTACACTGTTGGTGAGAGTGTAGATTAGTTCAACCATTGTGGAAGACAGTATGGCGATCCCTCAAGGATCTAGAACTAGAAATAGCATTTGACCCAGCAATCCCCATTACTGCGTATCTACCCAAAGGATTATAAATCATGCTACTATGAAGACACAAGCACACGTATGTTTATTGCGGCACTATTCACAATAGCAAAGACTTGGAACCAACCCAAATGTCCATCAGTGACAGACCGGATTAAGAAAATGTGGCACATATACACCATGGAATACTGTGCAGCCATAAAAAAGGATAAGTTCATGTCCTTTGCAGGGACATGGATGAAGCTGGAAACCATCATTCTCAGCAAACTATCGCAAGGACAGAAAACCAAACACCGTCTGTTCTCACTCATAGGTGGGAATTGAACAATTAGATCACTTGGACACAGGGTGGGGAACATCACACACCGGGGCCTGTCGGGGGGTGGGGGCCTTGGGGAGGGATAGCATTAGGAGAAATACCTAATATAAATGATGAGTTGATGGGTGCAGCAAACCAACATGGCACATGCATATACCTATGTATCAAACCTGCAGGTTGTGTACATGTACCATAGAACTTAAAGTATAATAATAATAAAAAAAAGAATCAACTACATGGGATTGTTAGGAAGTTTAAATGGTTTCATAAAGGGCTTAGAACAATGGCTGATATGTATTAGAGCTTGTAAACAAAATAAACTCTTCAATATGCAAAAAAACCCAATAAAACAAAATAATAATAATAATAAAGAAAGAATAAACCTGGGGAGAGACAGATGGAGGGGAACAAAGATCCTGTATCTCTCCCCAGCTTCATTTTTTTCTTTTCCTGACTTTTTAATGATCACCATTCTAACTGGCATGAGATGGTATCTCATTGTGGTTTTGATTTGCATTTCATGATGACCAGTGATGATGAGCATTTTTTCATGTGTCTGTTGGCTGCACAGATGTCTTCTTTTGAGAAGTGTCTGTTCATATCCTTTGCCCACTTTTTGATGGGGTTGTTTGTTTTTTCTTGTAAATTTGTTTGAGTTCTTTGTAGATTCTGGATATTAGCCCTTTGTCAGACGGGTAGATGCAAAAATTTTCTCCCAGTCTGTAGGCTGCCTGTTCACTGTGATGGTAGTTTCTTTTGCCCTGCAGAAGCTCTTTAGTTTAATTAGATACAATTTATCTACTTTGCTGTTTATGAAAAGCAAAGAAGTATATTAGGTGTGTGAGGCAGTTCCAGGGGGCGGGGAAAACAGGTCTTGCGGAATAAGGCCACCTCCATCAACAAATCTTTTTTTTTTTTTTTTTTTTTTTTTGAGACAGAGTCTTGCTCTGTCACCAGGCTGGTTTGCAATGGCATGGTCTCAGCTCACTGCAATCTCTGCTTCCCGGGTTCAAGCGATTCTCCTGCCTCAGCTTCCTGAGTAGCTGGGATTACAGGCGCCCACCACCATGCCCGGCTAATTTTTTTGTATTTTTTAGTAGAGACGGGGTTTCACCATATTGGCCAGGCTGGTTTCAAACTCCTCACCTCAGGTGATCTGCCTGCCTCGGCCTCCCAAAGTGTTGGGATTACAGGCATGAGCCACCGTGTCTGGCTTCATCAGTGAATTGTTGAAAGGAGGAGATGGACACAGTATAGAGAAAAGACAGAAGACCTGCATCTTATCCTGAGTCTTGTAGATAGTTTTGTGGACATCTAGTGAGGAAGAGGACTGGTAATTAACTGGCAAGCCCATGCTGCCAAACTGGATCATTCCCAAGAGAAAATATACTAGAAACAAAATTAACCAAAGTGGCCATCCATACAGCAGGGTTTTTCTGGGCTGCAGCTTAATTCTTCCTATATGGATGCTGTCCTATGACCAGGGACAACAAGCAGTTCTCTCAGATGGGCACAGCATCCAACCATTGGAAAGGTGTTTCTTCCCCCCCCCCCCCCCCAGCTATCTCCTTGTCCTTACTATTCAGAAGGTAATTGTGGGTGAGTGACAGGAACACTTTGGGGCAGGTACTTTGTCAATTTATATTCTTGTGCTTAATAGACGTACATGGGAAGGCACAGTACCAACTCAGTAACTGCCTTTGATATTTTCATACACAACTCCTCAAATACTGGAAACCAATCATTACAAGTCTAAAGAGCTTTAGCTATGGGGTTCTACAGACTTTGTATAAGAAAACATTAGTTGATGAGAAAGTTGGAAAGAACAGGCACCTTGGCACAGAAACCCAGTATGAAATAGAATATAGACTCTTGGAAATGTGAAAGGTTTTCAAAATTCAAAGGAAAGTCCAATTTCAGAAAACTGCAGGCTAGAAGATAGCTTATTGAATCCCAAATAAAGATATTACTATAAATTTCATTACGTAATTTGGTAATTCTGACATTTACAAATGCATAATGACATAAATCTTGAATTGCACAAAATCAAACTCTCCATACAAAATAAGCTGGATGGAAAAATTTTCCTTATTTTGCTCTGATCACCATTCTGCAGTTTTAAGGGCCAGTAGTTGTTTTGAACATGTAAATGGGATATTAAAAATGTATTTTTAAATTTCCCTTATGATTAGGAATTAAAGTCTATATAGTATAGGTTCACTACCTGATCTCTCACTTCTGCCTCAGCAGAGTTTCCTTGTCAACCCTAATGTAAATATTGGCAGAGTCTCCTCCTATCTTCTCTACCTCCTTAGCCAAAGATATAAACAAAAATTTCAGATGTTCTTAACAGAAATTGGACCAGAAAGTACAATAGCTTAGGGGTTTTTCATAATATAATAAAATATTTCTTTTGGCAGAGTGAAGGATTTCTGCTCCACCTGCTTTCTCCCAGCTACCCAATCCTTGAACCCTTTCTCAGTCCCAGGGTCAACTTCAAGACACACAACCAGTACAGTTGCACGAGGCCCCACGCTCCAGAGGGCCCTGTGCTTGGCTTAACGCTCTGCTGCTGACATCTTGAAATTCTCAATAATTTTATCTTTGAACTGCTGCTTTGTAAATGAAGTCCAAGGGGATAATGGGACACGCGCATGAGTTGAGGAGCTGTGCACAATATGCGTGTCCAAAGATCCTTGCTGTCATATTAACATGTAGTGGTGCGATGCCCCGTGAGCACAGAGTTCTGGTGGAGCCGTAATGTGGGTGGGGGACTTCAATGATGCTCAAGTGAGTGCAAGATAAGTGTGTGTAAGTAGGGAGTGGAGGGGCTGACTGCCCGAGAGGCCACACTTTCTTTCACCCCAGAACTTTTATGAATTCAGGAAGAAGGCAATGGTGTTTGTTTTAAGTTACACAAATAACCAAAGAGCCTGATCATATCCTTTCTTTCTCACGTTACTTCTCTGTATTAGCCAACCACTTTTGCTGAAAATGATAATATAGAAGGAAGGGCAAAGATAAGGCAACCCATTGTTCCTTTTTCTTCAGTCCTTCCTTCCTTATTAATCTGAAGGTAGAAAGTGTTGGTAGAAAGCACACATATTAAGAAATGAGAGAAGAAGAGTTGAGTTAGTTTTGTGCAATGTTTCTATGGTTTTGGTAAGAACACAATACATGTATGTGTATTATACAAGCTGTGAAATACAAGTTATATAATTTTGGTAATTTTGTATATAACAAATGCTCTTATGTTATCAGCATTTAAATCTTACATGCACATATAAGTATCATATAATTCTAGATACTTACATTCTCTGAGTCATGCACAATATAAAGATGAATGGTAACACTCATGCTAATCATTTAACATTTTAATTTTTCTTTACTTAGAACAATGTTAAATAGCACATTAAAAATACCATGACAAATCAAGAGACAGACTGGAAGAAAAGACAGAGCTTTACATTTTGGGACTTTTAAAGGCACATTTATTTATTTACAGACAGAGTTTCGCTCTTTTCACTCAGGCTGGAGTGCAATGGCACGATCTCGGCTCACTGCAACCTCCGCCTCCTGAGTTCAAGTGATTCTCCTGCCTCAGCCTCCTGATTAGCTGGGATTACAGGCGCCCACCACCATGCCTGGCTAATTTTTGTATTTTTAGTAGAGATAGGGTTTCACTATGTTGCCCAGGCTGGTCTGGAACTACTGACCTCAGGAAATTCACTGCCTTGGACTCCCAAAATGCTAGGATTACAGGCATGAGCCACCACACTGGGCCTAATGGCACTTTTAAAAGATAGAGGTCCCACATTTCATGGCCCATTTAGTCCTCACCCTAACAACTCTATGCCATCACAACATCTCCTTTGTCTTGTCATACGATTCATAGGCATATACCATAAAATGGAATAGGGGTCTGAAAAACAGAAGGGACACTTATGGACTACCTGCTGGGAAGACAGGCCTAAGGGAGCCCCACTGTGGCTTTTTGACAATGAAAGGAAAAGCTATAGGAGAGAAAACCATGGCAGCTGCTAGTTAAGGGAAATGGGAGGATCTTCCTCTGGTGAAAATTGAGTTTGATGGGTGAGACCCACAAGTTCTAGAGAAAGCAAAGCAGGCCTGTGGGCTGTTGTGGTGACCACTATTTACCTGGGTGGCCTTTGGATCTCGCAAGGGCAGGAAGTGAAATATGGGAGTGGGATGGGTTGGGGGCATGTAACTCAGAGGGCTGAGACTGGCAGAAAGACTCTTCAATGTTTTACCTCCATAAAGGAACTCAAAAATTTGTCAGCAAAGTAAAGTATTAATCGGCAGCTTTTAACACCAACCATGAATAATATTTGAACTTCAGTTTTTTGATGTAACACTTCAGTAACAGTACCTATCCTGTATACTAGGTGCTCCTATACGTGCCAGGCAAAATTGCAGGAACAACAATCTGAGAATGCATTGTCTAAGATGTATTTCCCAACATTACATATATCCTAGTTACTCTGTAGAACAGGGATATGACAATTGCCATCATCCCTTACATAAAAATTCCACAGCCTCAGAAGCTAGAGTTTCTGCTGTTTCTAGCCTGCTAGTATGTAGATGCTGAAAACGGTAATATATGCTACTAAAGGACCTGGGTGTGGGCGGAAGGTATAGAAGACTGGGTGTAGCAAGGAAGTCTCAGTCCTCTGGGTATAATGGTTAGAAGGAAGGTCTAGATAGAATCTTTGTCTTTTACTGTGAGTTGGTATTTGCATAGTTATAAGGAAAATTAAAACTTTCATGTGGCTGTGAAATAGAATGTGTAAGTCATTTATACAAATGGCATTCCTCTTGTAGCATAACAATCATATTATTAGATGTATCAGAGCAACTCGGATGTAAGTTTCATTTTAGTTACAATAGCAACTCATATATTAAATTATGTAAGTTTCATTTTGGTTACAACACCAACTCCTATATTAAATTAAACTCCTGTAGTATAAAGTTTAGCACTAGTTATGGGGAACCAGCCTTATTCAAAAATCACATTTCTTTGGTTCAAATTTCAGTGCTTGTGCTCAGGCAGCATGGCCATCTGCTCAGGACTTTAAAAATAAATACAGAGAACATTGTTTCTAAAAGACCTGGAGGGTGAAATACAGAAAATGGTCATCGTTAAGTTTACAGATGACACTAATGGGAAGAAGGACGGGTTAGGAATTCCAAATAAGAGTACATGCAGGGTAGAGGCCTGGGGAGAACATCTTAACCGTAAAAGTAAATGATGGGGAAGGACTGGTTTTGTGTGGAAGGACTAGGACCAGGGTTCACTGGGGTTGAGGGGATGAAGCTGGTATAAATTTCTGGGGCATAGCACTCAGGGGTCCAACTGTGTTACCATGAATTCAAATCCCTTGCAAAGATATTTGACTCGTCCACACTTGCAAGCTTTGGGAGGGGCAAAAACTTTCTTTTAAAGGGACCTCAAACCCACTCTGGGGTTTGTGCAGTATTGATGTGATTTAGGATAATACTATCCTGGGTGTGCATAAAAAGGAGTAGAATGTAAACAATTATCCCTTGGTTCCCCTCTTAACCTTACCGCTTCCCAGCTGATTCATCCACATGTCCTTTAATTTCTACCTCCAATATCTTTCATCTGTCCCCTTCTGCCTTGTTTATAGTCATTACCCTAGTTGAGCCAATAGCTTCCTCTCTAGGCTCTCTGCCTCCACTTTTGACTCTTTATGATCTACTCTCTGCAGAGCAGCTAAAGTCATTACCCTATAACTTAAATCCAATCATATCAGTTCCTTGTAAAGTTTCTTCACTGGCTGCCCACCGCTTTTGGACTAAAAATCAAGCTCCTTATGGTGCTCCGCACACTCTGCATGATCTGCTCCTGCTCAGCTCACCAACCGTGTTTCCTACCACATGACTACTTCGCTACATCTAGCTTTCCTCTCTGTTCTTTGAACCCTCTGGACCCTCTCCCTTCTAAGACTCCTGCACAAGACGGTGCTTCCTCTAGCTCCTCAAGAGCCCACGTCATTCTCATCCCTCAGATCTCTGCTTAAGTGCTCCTCCTCAGAGACTTATCTTTACCTATTTAACGTGGCCACTTCCCCAGAATTCTCCAACCCCTTATTACATTTTCCAGAATCTGTCGGAATGACCTTATTTATCCAGTTACTTATTTTTATTTGCCTCTGCCCTAGATCAACTCCGAACTCCTTGAGAGTAAGAGGCTATTTCTGTTTCCTTTGTAGCTATATTCCCAGAGCCTAGCACAGCGTTGGCACAAGGCTGGCACTCAATAAATATTTGAGGAGTAACTAAACCTCTCATCACGGGTCACTGCCATGCCCAGCATATTAAAAACTGGTCCTCTGAATCCTCTGGTCATTCCTAGGGAGGATATCTACAGTCACAGAGCTAATGAATGTACCTGAATGGTCAACTGAACTATGTATTTTAAGCTCCAAGTTGCTGATCTGAGGCCTTTCAGCAGTGGGACAGGTGGGTATCATTCGTGGTCAGGTGTTCTCTGAACCTTCTATTGTAGCAGTGGCAGCTTTGAAAACCTTTTTTTCTTCTGTTACTTCCTACCTATATTTTCTATGCCTTGGAGAATGTCTCTAAATTTGGTATCACCTGCATTCTCATTAAGGTGGCTTTAACATTGTCTTCTAGATCCCAAATGATGAGAGAGACAACAATTAAAGGGATCCTCATCCCTGACAGCCTCCCAGCAGGCACTCCCTGCTCAGCCAGAGCCACTCATCACTCTCCTGTGTTTGCCTTCTCCCAGCCAGCTTTTAGTTCATTTGACTGGCTTAGATTCAAACACACTTAAGTTCTGAAAACTGAGCTTTATAATTCTAGATACTTACATTCTCTGAGTCATGTCATTTTCTTAAAAAAGCATATGATGTGAGTTTTAGAGGGCATTTCCGGAGGCAGAACTGGAATTACAAAAAAAAAAAAAAAAAAAAAAGCAGGAGAGCAAAGAGGATGGACGATTCTTTGATCAACACTCATTTCCCAGGCCACATGGTGATTCCATCAGTGAAGCACGGTGTGTGCAGGTCAAACCAGGAGAGCCGGTGGAGAACAGACACCCAATTAGTTATAATAACCTTTGACTGGTAAGTGAAAGGAAGGAACTATGAGAACCTGGACACCCAGAACGAATTTCGGGATGAAACCCCTCTGAGTTTCCTATCTGATGTGTCAGCCGGAAGGGCAGCCCTTCTAAGGGAAGTGCTGTGTGTTCCTTAGAACACGGGGAGCCAAGTGACTGGGAAGCAGCAGCCCCAAATGGGCTTTACAGTTATTGCGAATGAAAAGGAAAGGCCATATATTTTTAAGAGAAAAAGCCATATAAATCTGACAGCTCCACCCCACTCATAGCAAACCTCCATCATTTCCAGCCAAACCACTCTATTTTCCTGACAGAGACTTGCACAGTGGGAAGACATTGTGAAAAATCAGTGGTAATAACCGCAAACCACTTATGGTTCGCCCTGGGCTTAATCGTGATGTCTTTGGGTTCATTTGGGGCAGAGTCACCCTCCATTTTCAAACACACACAAACCCACCACCCCCCCCACACCCTAAACTCTTAACCAACACACATGCAGTGATAGCCTCACACACAGAAGATGAATTATGCAAGTAAATTTTCTATTTCTCTCTTAAATGGAATTAAGCTCTTCTCTTTTGAAACTTCTAAGTTATTAGTCTTAATAATTCTATTATCCAGTTAATGTTTTTGTTGTGTTGAGATAGATGAACAGGGATGAAAATCATATTTTAAATTTCTAGTTAAATCTGCAAATATTGATTGATAGTGATCTCTATCAACACTTAAAATGCACATACCCTTTAACCCAGGCATTCTATTTCTAGGTATTTTTATTAAAGACACGCAAAAATATACAAAGACATCCCTATCCATCCATCTTCTCCATTTTTGTATTCAAATAGCTAAATTTAGCTGGAGAAAAGCACACAGGCAGATAGGTATCACTTTAACATGATCTCAGACCTCACATGCTCTCAACGCTGCAGTAATCCTAGATGTTTCTCAAGTTTCTTTATCAAGCTTGCCTTTCTAATCTCTGATATATTTTGTACATTTCCTTTCTCTTCAAAACCTCATCTACAATCACTTCTCTTCGTCTTAGCCTTGCCTCGCACTTCAAGCAGTACAGAAAGCTATGCTTTGGAAACTGTCCTTTCTTCTCACCACCCAATCTATGCATGATTGCCACTGTACCCTTCTCTTTTCTCCTGCACAAATTGGATGTGCTAAATGCTGTTCTTCCTAAGCAAGGTTAGGTTCTGTGTCTGTCATCTCTCACCTTGTTTCTCTCCTGCATCCTCACTCCTCTAAATTTCACCTGGATTTAGATATGCTTACACATTTGTATCTTCAAAAAGGGTTATGCCACACCTAAATAGCTGTAGAACACTCTGTGATAGAGCACCTAGATGACTGCAGTCATCCCTGCTGACTCTGGGACAGATTGCTTGGATCCTTATCAACTGCCAGGACCTCATCTGATTGGAAAAACCTGCAGAGCAAATTGGTGCCCACTGGCTCCTTTTGGTTTCCTTCTGGCTGCTTCATTTGTATTTCTAGACAGATGTATGGAGGAGTGTATATACATGGGGACGAGGTGGGGTGGGGTTTGCGCTCTCTCCTGCTCAAGGGTACTAAGCCAGCCAGATTTACTTCAGTTCACCTCATGTGTTCCATCCCTCACTTGGAGGACTTTAAATCTTCTAGTGGTTCTCAAACTTTAGCATCCATAAAGGATCACCCAGAGGGCTTGTTAAAACCAGATTTCTGAGCCCCATCCCCAGAGATTCTGATTCAGTAAGACTGACGAGGACTCTAAAATTTGCATTTCTAACAGGTTCCCCGTGATGCTGATGGTCTGGGACTCTACTTTGAGAACAGTTACTTCAATGGGGTAACTGACTCTCCTTTATCCATGTACAAGGGATCTTGGGGCAAGTGTCATGAGGTCATACAGGAGAGCATCCATCCCTTTTGTTAGCTCTCAGTCCAAAGGCTTTTGATTTTACTGCCTGACAAGCTCCGGGCAGTCTTGGCGTTAGAGAGGCGACGAGTAGCTGTGTGGAATGTGTCTGCTCTGCTCGGACTGGCTCCAGGATTGCAGCCCCCACTCTGTAGTGTATACACAGCATCCATAGGTAACCTGTAGCAGGGCTTTGGAGAGCCAGATGTAAGAAAGGATGCAGCCCCACATTCTCATCCCTTCCCCAACATGGTGCCTCCCACCCCCAAGGTGGCCCTGCTGGAGAAGACTCCAGGAGGAGCAAGTGGAGGGACCCTCTGCTGAGGCCTGTTACTGAAGGAAGAGGTCTGGACCCTATGAAGAAGGCCCTGAAAGTCAGTCATTTCTGCCCTTGATTTTCTCCACTCCCCTCCCTGCCTGCCCAGCCATTTTCTTCTTCCCTTTCTTCCCTCAATCCTAACTGAATATATACACTGTGTCAGGCACTATACTGTGGAAGTTAGGGACAACGAATGTGGAAAACTCAGTCCTCACCCTCCATTTTATGCCCGAGTGGCAAAGACAGATATGAAGTGACTGCCATAGAAGATCAAAAGCAATAGGGGCTAAAATGCAAATACATGGAAACACAGGGAGCACAGAGGCAGGGACAATGGATTCTGACAAGAGACTTCAATAAGAGGGTGCCATTTTAACTGGTCCCAGGAGGATAATGGGAAGAACGAGGAGTTTGTGCTTTGGAGAACAGAAACGGCTAAGCTCTCGCCTTGGTATGGTACCCCTTTCTGATGGGGAAACAGCATATTTCCAAGGCTTTACTTAGTGCTGTATCAAGAGCACCAGCTCTTCCTGGCTGCAGCCCCACATCCAAGGTGTCTTCCAGCCGTCCACACTGGTAGTCGCTGCTAGGATCTACTGTACTCTGGGCCTGATATCGAAGCAACTGTAGTGCACATGCGGGTTGATAATGGGGAGAACCCATGACTAATGGTCATCGCTTACAATTCCAAAGAGGGTCTTTCTCGGGAAAGATGTCCAGATGTCCAGTTTCTCAAATGTAGGGCAACAAGCTCAATCTTACATTTCTCATCTTTCCCACATACCAGCCTTATCCGGCATGTGGGCTTTTTCTTTTCTTTTCTTTTTTTTAACCTATATCCTGTGACATAAGAAAGACAGTAGTTATTTTTCTGGATATCTAAGATGAAAGTTTAACACAGGAAGCCCTCTGGTGACTCTGTATTTCCCCTCTACTGTTTGATTACCAACCGTGTGA
This sequence comes from Papio anubis, assembly GCF_008728515.1. NCBI lineage: Eukaryota > Metazoa > Chordata > Mammalia > Primates > Cercopithecidae > Papio > Papio anubis. The sequence goes on along the minus strand of NC_044986.1, from coordinate 35,042,030 downwards.
CCCTTAGCAAGTTACTTTATCTCTCTGTGTGTCAATTTTCCTCATCCACAAATGGGGATCATAATACCTAAACTCATAAGGTTGTTGTGAGAATTAAATGAATTAATACTTGTAAGTACTCCATAACTGCTAGTTGTTTTTTCATATTGACATTTAAACCAAGCAAATAGATTTTAAGGTAAATCAGCCCCAGAAGGTCCTTATTTCTATTTTTTTCATGTGTTTAATTCAGAACTCTTTATCTAGATTTCAAGAGGGCCCTTCCTAAGCCAGGCCACGTGCAATGTTTGCCTGTTCAACAAGGCAGACTCCTAATCTATCACTATGGCTGAGAAGCTCTTTGAGAGCTTGGGGAAGAAAATTCTCCTGTTCCTATGTTGGGAGTCTCTAGTATTTCTTCAATACCTCCCCCAAATTGTTTGTTATGTACGAAGCTTCAAAAATAGAGGAGAAGGCACATCAGATCCTACAACACAAAGGACTGGCACAGAAATCTTGAACTGCCTTTTGCTGTAAAGGGAGTTGGGAATGGGAAACTCGTGGACCCTTGAATCAGCCTGGGTTGAATTCTGCCTCTGCTTCATGATCTTGGGCCCATACCTTAAGTACCCTTCGCCTCACTTATCTGAAAAAACAAAGATGATAAAGATGCCTACCTCAGGGGGTTACCGAGAGGACTAAATAATACATTTTGGGTAAAGCATTATTATTATAGCACTTGATACATAATACGCACTCAATAATATTAGCTCTTGTAGCATAATGTAAAGAAGACCAGACTGGAAGTCGAAGTTACAGAGTTTTAGTCCAAGTGTGTCACTATTAATCTCCACTAATAATTGTTGAAACTGCACTTTCTTTTCTGTAAAATAAAGGAGTAGGAGAAGATGGTTTCAAAAGATTCTTCCCAGGTGCAATCGCTTTTTTTAGCCTCTATCATCTTTCCTTTCAGAGGGCAGAACAATAGCCTTCTCTCTCTCTCTGGGATTCAGGGAACAGACTGCAGACCCTGGAAGAGCTTCCTTTTATTTGCCTATTTGGCCTTTATTGCTTCTGGCCTTACTGATTTTCAGGGACGAGGGCTGACCTGATTCTTTCTCTTTGATGGGCCTGAGCCTATTTCCATTTTAACAGATGCTCTGGGCTTACTTTGATCCCTTTCTATTTTGATGTTCACTGAAGAACTAGAATTAGATATGCTTCTTCTTGGAGCCCCAATCTTCTCAGTTGTAGAGACTGGATGATCTCTAAGATCCCTTCTAATGTTCTATGAGTCTGTGAATCCTAACTGGTACCCCTTTCCAGTTGAAGTTTGGCCTTGACTGTGACAAAGCTGGATAAATTCAAGGGCAGTGTGGGCAACAAAGATTTCAGCCAATGGCTAGGACTACAAATGAAGCAGCTGTGATGTCAGGAAGCATCACCATAATTTGAGGCTCAAACAGCATAAAGTAGAATTTTATAGAAGGTAGGTTTTTGGAGGTATTTATGGAAGTCACAATGGGACAGTTTGAAGATATAATAATGCCTTAATACAAAATTTCCTGGCTTTCTTTTGAGTCACTGGAACACAGTGTTTATGTTTCATAATGTTAATCACATGCAATTCTTCTAAATCTGGGATCTAATGGATGCAAAAATTGGTCCAAATGTCAATTTTAAACATATGTTTTTTATATTGAATAGACCTGTATAGTTCCAAACACCAGTTAACTCTTTGATGAAATTAGGGTCTGATTTTTTTCAGAGGTGGTTCTGATTGCTATTAAAGAAGGAAGAAAACCTTAGATCACTCCAGCAATGGGGTCAGCTGAGGAAGACTATTTCCTGAAACAAAGCATGAAGCCTGGGATAGCTCAGTGAATACTGCTCACCCTAAGTAATGGAGGGAGTTGGGAAGCTGTCCGGCAGACTTTGGTAGAATCTGGAAATTTGAAAATTGGACAGAATGATGAAAGCCAATGTGAGAACCCTTTCATGGGGACTTTAAATGCAGATGGAGAACATACTGATTTTGTTGGTCATTAACAGTCATCTGAATTTCAAAATGACCATTTTCATTTTTTTCTACTGATGTGAAACAGTTTCACTTGGTCCTCAGAGAGCAACTAACCAGACTTTTTGTTGGTATCCAACAACTGTGCTTGTTGTTTTGTCTGAAGAAAAGGAGGCTGGGAGATGACCTAGCCTTTCAGTACAATAAGAAATTTACAGTTTAAAAGTGACAGAAATAGGGTTAGATATAAGTCTTCAACTGCCAGGACATCACAATGAGAACTGGCAAAAACTATGATACAGAGGAATGAGTGGCATCTGCTCTGAAGGTCTGACAACTACTATCTGTTTTATCCTACAAGGAAATGGAGGACAATTTGATTCTTAAAGTTCCTTCCCACTTGGTGCTTCAAATAACACTGCCATGACTCATAACCATTTGGATATTTAAACTGGAATTGTCTTTTGAGCCAATAAAAGTTATGGAAGAAATCCACCTCATAGTCATAACCTGAGATTTTTTTCACCCCAACTGAAATTTCCCAGTTTAATTATTCACTTTATTCATTAGTTGTTATTTTATTTATTTATTTATTTATTTATTTATTTATTTATTTATTTTTATTTTTTTTTTTGAGGCAGAGTTTCACTCTTGTCGCCCAGGCTGGAGTATAGTGATGTGATCTCTGCTCATTGCAACCTCCACCTCTCGGGATCAAGCGATTCTCCAGCCTCAGCCTCCCGAGTAGCTGGGATTATAGGTGTGTGCCACCACACCTGACTAATTTTTGTATTTTTGGTAGGGACAGGGTTTCACCATGTTGGCCAGGCTGGTCTTGAACTCCTGACCTCAGGTGATCAGCCTGCCTCAGCCTCCCAAAGTGCGGAGATTACAGGCATGAACCAGCGCACCCAGCCTATTCATTAGTTTTGGCACCAAATAACTTTTGGCTATTCTGAAAAATCCAGTGTAGCACTAACAGGTAAGATTAGTGATGGATAAGGTACCAAAGAATGTGCTATAAACTTGGAGAGCAATTCCTAAAGAGTTATTTCCAGACATTTTCAGCAAAGGCAACATCAATAAAAGAACTAGAGGCTTCTGAAGTGACTTTTTTTGAAGAAAACTTCCTTCATTTGGGTATATAAGCTTTAAGATGTTTGATAAAAGGTTAGCATGTTACCTCCCAAGCTTACTTCATGTGTAAGGAGAACCTTCCCTTCCACCCACCTCTCAGGTGTTAGGAGAGCAAGTGAAATGATTCAACTTTGTGGATTACCTACAGAAAACAACTTCATGCTATTTTTTTACTACCATTTTTGAAACCTGCTTTCCTATCCGTGAATGTCTTCTCAAAGCAGATTTCTTAGCTTTTAGATAATAATGAACAATTTCATTTTCAGATTTAAAAAAGTCCAGGCAATTTACTATCAAAACTAGTTTCTCATCCAATTTGATTCACATCTTGGACAATTTAGGCTTGACGTAAATCAGAAAACTGCAGTGAGGGGAGAGGCTACATATTTTTGTTTGCTTTTATTTAATCCTCTTCCCTACCAATTCCGGAAAGAGCAGAGGGAAAGAAGAAAGGTATAATTGGGACAACCATCCTCACTGACTGGTGGTGTAATATGGCTTTGGTTCACCCGCTGAGGGTGATGCCAAATCATGGACCCCTCTCTTGCCAGACATTTTTGTGGGTTCTTCCAATGCTTTCCTGCTGGGAACCCCCATGTCATACTGTTTTCTTAGGCAGGCAGTATACTCTGGCAGACCATTTAAAACTCCTCTAAGTGTATACTATTGATATATATCTCAGTCTCTTTCTGTTGGGACATGATTCTTTAAAGATAACTGAAAGCTTGGTTACCTGTTGTGGTAGCTACTCTAGCCCAGGAGAGAGAGGCATCTTTGTTCTGCCCTCAGTAGAGATGTAATTTCATAATACAACAGCCCTCTCACCCCATTCAACTGTTAGGGACAGTTCCAGCCTGCCTCTTCATTAGACCTTTCCAGATGAGAACCAGGCACTGGGCTCTGTGCCTGCCAAACTTCAGCACATATCAAGGCTTTCCAAGAACTCTTTTGATACTCTCGAGTGTTTCTGGGGCCAAGGAACCCTATCACTGGGCTAGCAGTGGAGAAGAAGAGCCTTCCTCCTGTTCCTACTGCCAGGCTGACACAGCTCTCTTCAGACACAGACAGAATCTTCTCTCTCATCAACCTCCCAGCCCCCTTATATGCAGACAGGAGATGGGCAATAGGTCCCATCTCATTTGGGTCCAGAGCTGGTTTGGGGCTACCCCTCAGGAAGTCCTGCATGGACAGGTTAGCTCTAACTTCTCTTTAAAATGTATAGGCACTTTACACCCATCGACCTCAGCTTTGGGGCTTCAGGTGGAAGGACAACAGAAAAGTCCCACCTGTTACAAAAGTGAAGGCTCAATGAGAATGAGAATCAGAATCAGATTCATGGTGGAGCTGAAAGGATATTCTCAGTTTATCATTCAAAAGATCATTTCAGACACAACTATTTCTTTATTTATTTAAACAAACCTGCTAACGAAGCAGGCCAGGTGGAAACCATTGAGGTGATGCTGGAAAGAGAGAGCACTTCTGCTGTGAACAAAGAATCCTGATGCTCCTTCCTTCTGAACTGTGAAGGCAAAGTGAAGTGTAGATGAATCTGGTTACCAGAGACAGGGAAAAACGGGGAAGGCCAGGGTTGGTGGGGAAACATCAGGAAGTGTGGTCAATAAAATAGGGGTCCAGAGTCATGTTTTTTTTTCATCTAAGGCCAAGGGAAACAGAGTCAGTTAAGGCAGGAGAAGCTTCATAGCCCTGAATCAACAGATTTGTGCTGGAGAATTAGTTCATTGCCAGGGAAGATAACATCTAAAGCTTTAAGTACATATTCACTGTCTCACCCATGCACACACATGCCACAAATGCTTCCTGGTGCTGACTCTGTACCAGGGACTGTGGTAGGCACTGGGATTGCAGCAATGAATATAAGAGAGTTTACTCAGAGGAAAACAAATAAACCACATTCAAAGGACTAAATTAAGTTCTGTTTGGCTGGAGAACAGAGTGCAAGAAGAAGGATGGCACAAGATGGGGTTGGAGATGTGGGTAAAGGCTGAATCATGCAGGTCTCTGTGGCCCACTTTAAGGAATCTGAATTTTATTCCGGAGGCAATGAATTAAAGGGTTTTAAGAAGGTGTTAACAAGCACTGTGTTTTAGAAAATATTTTTGGCCTCAGTGTAGAAAATGGATTGAAAGAGAGGCAGAAATAAGTTAAGGAAACTTGGGGAGTAAGATGAAGGAGTAAGTTAAGTTTCTAACTCAGAAAATTGTGTGATAGTGAAGCCATTTGTTTAGATATGAACACTAAAGAAGATTCAAACTTGTGGCAAGGGAATGGAGAGGTAGGGGAATGGAGATGTTGAGCTTACATTTAGATAAACATGCCTGTGAAACATTCAGTTGTTTATGTCCAGCAGAAAGCTGAAGGCCAGAAGAGAGAAATGGTTAAGACATATGTATTTGTGAACGTGGGCGGAGGATTACCTAGGTGCCGAGGCAAGAGACTGAAGGCACAAATGGTTTCAGTATAATAAAGAAAATAGTTAGAATAAGAATAGTCATAATACGAATTAGATATAGAGATGATCATGAACAATTATCAATCATTATTATAAACATTATTAATAATTAGCTTTTAATATTACTCTTTGTTGCATTACTAATATAACCTAGGAATAACCGGCGGGTATAGGGTCAGGTGCTGAAGGGACATTGTGAGAAGTGACCTAGAAGGCAAGAGGTGAGCCCTCTGTCACGCCTGCCTAAGAGCCGCTTGAGGGCTCCTTGGGAGCTCCTGGTCAAGCTGTAACGCCAGTGCCTGGGAAGGCACCCGTTACTTAGCAGACCACAAAAGGGAGTCTCCTTTCCTTGGAGGAGTCAGGGAACACTCTGCTCCACCAGCTTCTTGCGGAAGGCTGGATACTATCCAGGCCTGCCCACAGGCATCTGGAGGCCTAAATCCCTCCCTGTGGTGCTGTGCTTCAATGGTCATGCTCCTTGTCCACTTTCATGCTCCTCCCACACTCTTGGTTCCTCTTTGAAGTTCACAGTAGATAGCGGTAGAAGAAATAATGAAAGTCTTAAAGTCTTTGATCTTTCTTATAAGTGCAGAGAAGAAAACGCTGACGTATGCTGCCTTCTCTCTCTGCTTCGGCTACCTAAAAGGGAAGGGCCCTCTATCCTGTAATCACGTGACTTGCTTCACCTTGTCAATCACTTAGAAGGTTCACCCTTCTTACCCTGCCCCCTTGTCTTGTATGCAATAAATATCAGTGAGCCCAGCCATTCGGGGCCACTATCAGTCTTCGCGTCTTAATGGTAGTGGTCCCCCAGGTCCAGTTATTTTCTCTTTATCTCTTTGTCTTGTGTCTTTATTTATTACAATCTTTCGTCTCTGCACACAGGGAGAATACCACTAAGCCCCATAGAGTTGGACCCTACATGTGAGTGACAAACAAATACATAATAGTCTCCTTTTCTGTTGGGTTTTCTTCATCTTTTTATGGGTCCTGACAATCTCGAACCTTCCTGAAACTAGGTTTACCTAATATTACCAGTAGATTTAGGAATGTATTTATTGGTATTTTACACTAGTTTCTTGGAGCAGCTAAGAGCAAACAAGGCAGTTATTTATTCCCTATTTCTATATAAAAATGTACCCCAGAATATCTCATTAAGAAGGCCTATGTCAGTGGTTCTCAACCTTACTGTACACTGGAATCATCTGGGGAGCTTTAAAAAATACTGATAAATGGGACCTACCCCTCACTGCCCGCCAATTCTGCTTTTGCTGCCTGGGAATTGGATTTTTTTAAAGCTCCCCAGATGATTCTAAATGTGTAGCCAAGCTTGAGAACAACTGACCTAGATCCTATTTAATTAATGTGGCTTTTGATTTTACATCAGCGTTTCCAAATAAAGGACGTATATTCATCTGTAGAGAACTGCTTGTTTAGCTTAATGGAAGAACTGCAAAGTTTGAGCAGGCCCTTCAGGGATACAAGTGAACAGAGGCATAAGCACACCCATTTGCGGGGACAGTGAAGGCACTGATGGGGCCATAGCCAGTGGATTCATGTGTATTGTCAAGTACTTTGACACCTCTTGTCTAAATTGTCCATAGGTAGCCAGCAACGTAGGCTGGTTCTCTCCTAGCAGCACCAAACAGAAATCAGAATACTGCTCTCCAGAATTACTGACCCATTACATAGGGGAAGGCAATAGGTGACTACTTAATATTAGGCTCAGGAAAGTGGTAAAGAGGTTGAAATCGGTTTTTGATCCTCTCTTGTCAAACCATTTTATCAACAAATCAGCCCCACAATATTAACAGTCTGGTAACTGCAAGGTATGACACTTACCCTTCCTTAAAAAGCATGTTAGGCCAGGTGCTGTGGCTCAAGCCTGTAATCCCAGCACTTTGGGAGGCTGAGGCGGGTGGATCACCTGAGGTTGGGAGTTTGAGACCAGCCTGACCAACATGGAGAAATCCCGTGTCTACTAAAAATACAACATTAGCTGGGCGTGGTGGCGCATGCCTGTAATCTCAACTACTCGAGAGGCTGAGGCAGGAGAATCACTTGATGGAGGTTGCGGTGAGCCGAGATTGCTCCATTGCACTCCAGCCTAGGCAACAAGAGCGAAACTCCGTCTCGGAAAAAAAAAAAAAAAAAACTTAAGAGGCCGGGTGCGTGGTGGCTCACACCTGTAATCCCAGCACTTTGGGAGGCTGAGGCAGACGGATCATGAGGTCAGGAGTTTGAGACCAGCCTGACCAACATGGTGAAACCCTGTCTCTACTAAAAATACAAGTAACCCCAGCTACTCAGGAGGCTGAGGCAAGAGAACAGCTTGAACCCGGAAGCAGAGGTTGCACTGAGCCATATCATGCCACTGCACTCCAGGCTGGGTGGCAGAGCGAGACTCTGTCCCAAACAAACAAACAAACAGCATGTTAACAAAGTTGTGTGATCCTATTTTTAGCCTTTTACTCAGATTATCAGAAAAGTGTGGGTGGCATTCTACTTCAGGGACTTTCTCAACTACCTCTTTCTTACCCTCTCTGTATCTCCTTCTTTTGTTCCTGGCTGTCTCTGGCCTATACTATCTTTCTTCACTCTCCCTCTAATTGCTTTTCTTTTCTTATCTTTCTCACACCCCTCTGCCTCTTACAGTTTCTTGGCACTCTGCCCTAAGCACTTTGATTCTTCTAACTGTGATATTCATTCCTGATTTTACCCCCACCTTAGGCACACCTTTCCTCCTTCTGTCTTCTACCATTCTCCCTGCACCCTTCAACAGTCTTCCTTCATCTTTAAGAGAGGGCACTATAGCAGAAAAAGCCCTTGAGTGAAGAAGTAGGAACCAAGATTTCAGGCCCTGCCTGGTCAGTGACAGTAGTATTACCTGGGATAAGCCACTTACACATTCTGGGTCTCAGTTTCTGTACATAAAAATAAAGTTGGTATGAGTCAGTGGTTCTGAATAGGGCTAGAAATAGTCTCTTTTGTTCATTGTGTATCCCCGGTAACTAAAAGAATGCTAGGAACATAGGAGGAAGTCAATAATTTTTGTTGAATAAATGAATAAATTTGCTGCCTGCATAAGCCACCAATGGCAGAGCATATACATTAAACCATTTTTTTTAGCAATAGGGTTGAATTTACATTTATTCATACATATGTTTTCTCCTAGTTTCTCTTGGGCATGAAAATCTACATTTGTGTGAATTTTGAGCAAGGTCTGTGGTCTGTAAATGGTGTGACATAAATTGGCCGATGAGGCAAAGGGCCCATGAGCTTGACCATTGTAGGACCCTAAAGATGTAGTAGGCCAAATGCAATTATAGGTCGTTTGACCATTCTCTGAAATCTCGGTTCCCTACTTCTTCACTCAAAGCCATTTACAAGTGTGTCTTGAACACATTTTTTAGAAAATCAAGAGCATATGAACAAAGCAAAAGAATCATTTTTGAAAAACAGACTGCATTGAAAAGAGAACGGAATACAGAGCATCTTGGAGTAATAAGTCAAAGATATAAAACATAAACTCCTTCAAAAGTACATAAATAACAAATAGATAATGCTTGCTCTCTGGAAATATAGTTTGCAAGATGGAGAGAAGGTTAAACAGCAAGAAAATTAAGTAAACAAAAGCAACTAATCCATAGCACATTAAGACTTATAATCCAGTCAGGAAACAGCAAATTTGTGGACTCTAGATGTGAAGAGGAAATACGAGGATAATTAAATTTGAGGTTGTGTGAACTTAAAGACTATAATATAAACTGTATCAAATAAAAAAGGAAAAGCAAGAACAATGTAAGGAAGAGAAACAGCTTTTGTTTTTAAAAGAATCTTTATTGAGGACTCAGAGGATTCATTAGATAGAGAATTATTCATTAATTCTCTTCATATAATTAAAAAGCAGATTTTAATGTAATAATTTAGAGTGGGGTAAATGTTTAGAATCCTTGTAGTTGTAAAAAGTTTTCCTCTTTTCAATTTTAATTAAAAAGGCTTTAACCTTATGCTATCCTTATGTTGCAACTCTAGTATTTCATTGTTAAAATTTAATTTTTAAAAGGCGATCTTTGTTCTTCTGAAATGTACTGCATAAGACAAATATCAAATGGAAGAATAATATTTATTAAAACATTGCAATTATCTTCACAAACTACTTAAAAAAACTCAAGTGATGATATTGAAACTGACTTTTCCATGTTTAAACATTCATTTAAATTCAGAATTACCTGAACTAGACAAAATTTCAAGAAGTTGGGCAAGAGGTCTCTTCTTCTACAATAATTCCATTTAAAGACGTATAATCAATTTATGAGATTCCAGGCACTATTCTGGGCATTGAAATACAGATATGGACAACACATAGTCCTTGTTGTCCATATTTATGGACAAAAATGCCCATAAATAACTATAATATAATGATAGTCATATATTCCGTAAAAGAACAAAGCATTATGGCCACAGAGGAGAACATATTACTCACTTCTTTTTATTTTATTTTATTTTATTTTTTTTAAAATTTATTTATTATTATTATACTTTAAGTTGTAGGGTACATGTGCATAACGTGCAGGTTTGTTACATATGTATACTTGTGCCATGTTGGTCTGCTGCACCCATCAACTCGTCATTTACATCAGGTATAACTCCCAATGCAATCCCTCCCCCCTCCCCCCTCCCCATGATAGGCCCCGGTGTGTGATGTTCCCCTTCCTGAGTCCAAGTGATCTCATTGTTCAGTTCCCACCTATGAGTGAGAACATGCGGTGTTTGGTTTTCTGTTCTTGTGATAGTTTGCTAAGAATGATGGTTTCCAGCTGCATCCATGTCCCTACAAAGGACGCAAACTCATCCTTTTTTATGGCTGCATAGTATTCCATGGTGTATATGTGCCACATTTTCTTAATCCAATCTGTCACTGATGGACATTTGGGTTGATTCCAAGTCTTTGCTATTGTGAATAGTGCTGCAATAAACATACGTGTGCATGTGTCTTTATAGCAGCATAATTTATAATCCTTTGGGTATATCCCCAGTAATGGGATGGCTGGGTCATATGTTACATCTAGTTCTAGATCCTTGAGAAATCGCTCTTATAAAACTTTGGTTGTAATCCTGATTCTCTGATGACTTAGTGAATGGTGCTAGACAGAAAAAAGTATATTGTTGACAGTGGGTAGGCAAATTCCCTTTCCCCTCTACCTCCTACTTTCAGTATTTCAGAGATGAGGCTGGGTGCGGTGGCTCATGTCTGTAATTCCAGCACTTTGGGAGGCCAAGGTGGGCAGATTGCTTGAGGTCAGGAGTTCAAGACCAGCCTGGCCAACATAGTGAAACCCAGTCTCTCCTAGAAATACAAAAATTAGCTGGGCGTAGTGGTATGCACCTGTAATCCCAGTTACTTGGGAGGCTGAGGCAGGAAAATTGCTTGAACCCGGGAGGGAAAGGTTGCAGTGAGCGGAAATAGCTCCACTGTACTCCAGCCTGGGCAACAGGGTGAGACTCTGTCTCAAAAAAAATAAATAAATAAAAAGAAAAAAAAAAAGAAAAGAAAAAGAAAAAGAAATTTAGAGATGAATGTGTACTGTTTTCAATCTTCAGGTAAGGGAAACAAGAGCTCCTCTGAGTGCTGACATTGGTATTCCATAGTAGGAATCGCTCAGGAGCACACTTGGAAGCTGAGACATTAGGCCCATTGCCCCTGGCCTTAATTCTACAACGAAGTACTTCAGCACCTGGCATCTTGAAATGGTCAAGAAAAATAAGAAAATTAATTTACTGCGAGACTCATATTTCTCTCACTGTAGCAGGTAAGAGGATCAGTCTTTCGATTCATCTTTTACTAGACCCCTATTGAATCTCTCACACAACAGATTCCCAAATCATCCCTGTTCCCACGCAGCCTCACAATTGCACCTTCTTTCGCTCACTTGCTGCAGATACCCTCAAGTCCTATTTTCCTACAAAGTTGTATGTCATCTGATATGAGTATCCTAAAGTATTCACGTTAAGGTTCCATTCCAGCAACCTTAAAATCTTTATCATCTTACAGTATACTGGTTAAGAGTAGAAATTCTGGAATCGAATTACCTGGAATTAAATTTTGCTTATACCACTTACTGTCTTTGAGACATTGGGCTAAAAAAAAGATTGAGCCTCAGATTTTTCATCTGTAAAATGAGGAAATTAATAGTATTTACCTTATATAGTTGTTGATAAAATTAAATACTTCTAGACTACTTAGAATAGAACCTGATATTCCACAAAACTACAAAATAACTATTATTGTCATTATTATTATCCCTCCATTGCTGAGAATGAAGATAAATTGCGTATATGTTAAAGGTCCTCTTTCCTCTGGCCTCCTTCAGGAGTTCACTCTAATTATCTGCATCTTATAAAATTCCATTTTAAAAACCTATTTCCTTATCCTGCTACAGTACTGTGGGTCTCCCTTGCATCACTGACAAACTTCTTAAAAAAGTCCTTGCCTCCTTTGAAAATCACCTACCCACTTGTTTCTATCTAATCAATTTGGTCCAAGTGTTCTTTTTCATCACTAATAGACTCCATCCACCAAATGTGAGGGCTGTTCTTCATCACTCTTTTTCTTCACCTCTGCATTTAAAGCAACTGAACATTGACCAACAACTTCCTCCTTCTTGAAATTCTCTTCCTTTGCCTTCCATGACTCGCTTCCTACCTGTCAGAGCGAGCCTTCTCCGCATCTCTCTTAGATGTGGTCTTTTCTCAAGTTGTCCTCAGTCTCCTTTTACCAGATCTACTCCTGAGCAATATCATCATTCCCATGGTTCAGCTCTGTATCTGACTCCCATATCATATCCCTGGCCTGATATATGAGAAAATCTACACATTATAATTTCCAAGTCAATCGAGGTCATTTGCACCTGCATTTCTTGCTGCACTTAAAAACTCAACTTACTCAAGCTTAAACATTTTCCCTCCAAAGGAAATTTTATTTGATTTACTTATTCCTGTTGGTATCTCTTCTCAAACCAGTCTCTCTCTGTGTTCCAGTCATGCTGGCCTTCTTTCCATTCCTTTAAAATGCCACTTTACAGCCTGTGTTACCTCTATTAGAAACTTCCTTTCTTTTCCCAGCCTAGTAAACTTCTTTAGCTTGAATGTCCCTTTCTCAGGGAAGTCCTTCCATCCTTATTAATGCTTAGCATTTTTTTATTTTCGAGATGGGTTCTCTCTCTGTCACCCAGGTCTGAGTGCAGTGCACAGTCATAGTTCACTGCCTCACTGCAACCTCAAACTCCTGAGTTCAACCAGTCCTCCTGCTTCAGCCTCCCAAGTAGCTGGGACTACACCTGGCTAATTCTTTCTCATATTTTTTTTTTTTTTTTTTTTGAGACAGAGTCTCATTCTGTCACCCAGGCTGGAGTGCAGTGGCACGATCTCAGCTCACTGCAAGCTCTGCCTCGCAGGTTCACGCCATTCTCCTGCCTCAGCCTCCTGAGTAGCTGGAACTACAGGTGCCCGCCACCACGCCTGGCTAATTTTTTGTATTTTTAGTAGAGACAGGGTTTCACCGTATTAGTCAGGATGGTCTCGATCTCCTGACCTCGTGATCTGCCCGCCTCAGCCTCCCAAAGTGCTGGGATTACAGGCGTGAGCCACCGTGTCCGGCCTCTTAAATTTTTTTTGTAGAGACAGGGTCTCGCTTTGTTGCCCAGGCTGGTCTCCAACTCCGATTTCAAGTGATCCTCTCACCTTGGCCTCCCAAAGTGCTGGGATTACAGGCATGAGCCACTGAACTTGGCCAGGACTAGTCTGTTTTGATCTCAGTTGTACCTCCAGTACCTGGCTTATGGTTGAGCCTTATACAACTATTCACTGATGAACAAAAGAATAAATGAATACAAAGGCATCAAACAGTATAGCATATTTGAAGAACTATAGTTTTATGACTGAAGCATAAAGGGAATTGAGTGAGGGGATGGGAAAGGGGAAGCAGCAAAAGATGACACTGAAGTGGGATGCAGGGGTCAGCTCACTGCAGGCCCTGTGAGCCTTGTCGGGAAGCTTGGTCTTTATTCTGTATGTGGGATTGGGTTTGCTAGGGGTTGCAATCAGGAAAGTAAGACAATCAGTTGTATGTTTTGGAAGATCACACTGAAAGCGCTGCAGAAAACAGAGATTAGAGAGGATGCATGCTTCTCTAGATGAAGGGCAATGAAGACGTGGACTATGTGTTTGGGTTGTTTGTACTGAAGATCTGCCGCTTTTGCCTGCCCGTCATCAACTCGCATTTCTTCTGACAACAGTGCTCCCATTTTCCTTTTATAAAAAGTATCTATTCCCCACTGAATGCTGTTCTGCTGAGACTGTCAATAAAGATGCCCCGCCCTCCCACCAAGGGGCAGGAGTATGATCCGAACTAAGCCAATCAAATGTTCTCTCTCTGGAATCAGAGACGCAAACTGAGTGACACAAAGACTGAAAAATGACTGGGGCTCATTCATCCCAACTGCGGCCTCTGAAGAGACTGTTCATTAGTTCCTGCTCCCTGGATCCCCAGAGTTATCCAATTTCCTACCCTTTCTTGGTTGCCTAGCTTTTTAAAATAGTCTGTGTGCTATCCATATCTTTCTAACACATTCTTTTTTTTTTTTTTTTTTTTTTGCTTAAGTTAGCCAAAGTTGGTTACTGTTGCTTGCAACCAAAGTACCCTAATTGATACAGCACTGTATCCCAAACTTGCCTGAATATAAACATCATCTAAGTTGCTTGTTAAAAATACATATTTCGGGATCCTACCCTAGCAAAAATCACTGAATCAGTAACCCCAGGGGAAGAGCCTAGGAATCTTTATCATTAATATATTTTTTTTCTGGTAGGTTTTAATAACCAGGCAAACTTGGCAAACACTGAACTAGGGAAAAGACTGCAGGGAAAGGAAAACAGAGAAACTGACAGACATAGTGATAAGTTGGATGTGGTGGATGAGGGAGAGGGACCTGACTTGAGTGACTAACAGTATGATGATGCTCTAAAACCTAAGGAGAAGCATGTTTATAGGGGAACAATGAATTTAGTTTTGGGATATGTTGATATTTAGATAATGCAGGATATTTAAGGGAAAACAGGTAGCTAGTAAATGGTTCTGCCACTTACTAGATGTGTGACCTTGGAAAAGTTACTTAGCCTCTCTGTGTAATGGAGATCATCATCATCATCATCATCATTACCTTAGTAATGATAATACCTATTCATAGGGTTTTTATGACACTTCATATAAAGCACTTAGAACTGTGCCTGGCACATGTAGGTACTACATAAGTGGCAGAGAAATGAATGAAAAAAGTTGGATATAAGGGTCTGCATTTTAGGAGAGAAGACCAAGGCTTCTGAGTTACGATCCTAGAGGAAGTGACTGAAGTCACAGAAGTTAATGATCTAAGAATGTATGGACCTGCAGTATGTAAAAAACAGAAGGACCTCTACTTGGTAGGCTTTTTGTCTTATTTCAACCTATCAAAATTCTTAGACAACATTTCATCAATTCTGTGATGTCTTTTTTCACATTTTTAACATCTCTGGAAAAGGAATGCCTCTAGCCATCAATGACATGTCATTGTTTAATTATCAGAGTTCTTTCTTTTTTAGTGGTGCATAAAATAATGATGTGTCTTTCAATGGACAGCATCTTAGATTTGATGATATGGGAAGTATGATCTCTCTTCTTTGAACCTCAAAGACATCCCATATCAGCCTCTTCTATAACATTTATTTTAGCCTGCTGAATATTAGAGTTGTCCATCAGCTACTAGACTGCAAGAACCCCAAGGGTCAAGACATCTCTGACTCTTCCTTTTGTTTCTGAAAGGACACACTAAATAGTTTTGCCTGCAAAAGACCCTTAATAAAAATTGCTTGGATTAAATTGAATTCTAAAGCAGGATATAAATTATTTTTAGAATTTCTGATATTTTGCAATTAGCCTTATTGCAATTCCCATCTCTTGCTTTGACATGTGTAAGTACACACTTGTTTTCAGATTACTAATATTACGCCTAATTCAAAGCATCTACAATCTGAATTCCCCAGGTGGATGGTTACATGAACTATTTCAAGAAAACATATTCAGCATTCCTGGGAATATTAAAAAGATAAGACCAAAAATCTTACTACAAAGTTATATTGAGAATAGAGAATGCTGTTCATACACATATTGATAACTGTGTAATTACTACAGATGTCGATAGTTTGCACTGTCTGTTCTTTCTGTTAATGAAGTTTTATTCCTTTTCCTTGTTTACATATGAGACTTTGGGTGGCCATTACCTGTGTGTTCAGTCTCACCAAATCCCTAGGGGTCAACTACATGTTCAGACATGCATCATTATGGAAGTAAAGAGCTCACCTCCTCCCCAAGCCTACTTTTTGCACAGAACACATCTCAAGCCTTGGTAATGGCCAGGTGAATTCTCTTGGTCTGTTCCAGCTGAATTTTCTACCATCCTTCTCTCCACCACTTCTGACTCTGCCATCCCACTGCTCAAGTGCTAATATCACCTCTCGCCTTCTGGATCCTAGATCACATTAGCCTCTCTTCTTTTCCAAGGCCACAGGTTAATAAAGCCTCTCCAGTGTCACAATAAGAAAGAGGAATTCAATTGCTATCACCGCTAATTGCTATTTTTTTTTCTCTCTATGGCTCTTCCTGTGCTGTTTGCGGGGCTGTTTTGTTCTCACTGGAATTTCTCGTCTTCAGGTGGACAGCCATATGTGTATGTATCCAGTCAGTCCTCTGGCCCCTGTTTGTTTTTACAGTACAATCTTGCATTGTGATCTTGTTCACTGAGTACTCTCTCCTCCATAGAACTCACCAAGGATCCAAGGGTACTTTGAGTACTCTTAGCATTAAGTAAACGGGTTACAAGCATGTCATGTCACTATAATAATATGTAATACTTCAGTCCTATCATCTACCTTTTCCCATAATCCTGAGAGAAATTTGCAGTGCATCCCATGCCCACCAAGGTTCAGACTCATTCTGTCCTCCAAGACTTACCTCTCCCAGCATACTGCACACTGTCTCCTCCCCATAGGCTGCCAGCCGGATCAGACTATATGACAACATCCAAACTCCCTGTGGACTCAGGCACCTCTCAATCTTTGTTCCTATTATTCGCCTAAGCCTGGAATTCTCTTTCTTCCTTTTTGGCTACTGAAATCCTATTCATTCACTCAAACCTGACTAAGTAGGACCTCCTTCATGAAGTCTCTCAGTCTCCACCTGAAAATAACTGTCTCTTTCTCTACTCTCCCACAACAGCTTTCTTGTATTGCTGTGTCTGTACTTCATTGTGTCTTGAATGATTATTTGTACTTAGCTAACTCCCCATAAAATTTTAAATTCTTTGTGGTCGGAGACTCCATCTCATCTCAGTATTCCTTAAATCAGCCCCAAAATGCCTTATGACGTTTACTTAATAGTTGACTACACAAAGGCAGAGAGATTGTTTACAATGATATAAGTATCGTAAAAGTAAGTAATATTCCAGAGGAGTAAGATGAATACCTAGAAACCCTTGCAATTTTGAATTCTCTAAAATTAATAGCAAAGTCAGTTGCTGAAGAAAGCACACTAGTCTGGAAATTAAGGGATTTGCGTGTTAGTCATGGTTCCGCCTTGGTTAGGTCATGTTTCCTCTCTGGCTTCATCTCCTCATAGCTAAGACGAGGGGGTTGCTCTAGCTCATTATTTCCCAAACCTTAATTTTTGCAGTATCTGTACGATACCTGTGCTTTATTTGCTTAACGGTTTAAATCACCCAAGGCCTAACATGACTACCAACTTTAGCCTCATCCTAAATAAGAATATCTGTGAAATTGTGGTTTCATTGCAGCAGCTATGATTTGTTAACATAAATTAAATATAACTGTTAAGTAAAAATAAAAATCAATGCACCATTAAAATAACTTCCTATGCTACTAATGGCACATAGTTCATGCTTTAGGAGGTACTGGTTTAGATTCTCCCTGAAGTTCCTTTCAGCTCTGAGGGCCTTAAAATCTTCTCTGGGGAAGTTATGCCCCCTCTTGAGCCGTTTAACAAAATGCATTAAATGAATCTTGAATGGGAATGTTCAGCATTAGCCTCAGGGAATAGAATGTAACTTAATAAGCCTTCCAGCACCTCTAATGACTGGGATTCCACCCTTTTTATGCCTCCCCTCTGAACGAGGTGCTGTTTGCACATTCTGCCTTTTCTGCAGCCTCCGCTTTCCTGCAGAGCCCTGTGTGTGTCTGCCTGCCCAGATCTCCCCTCTGAGGGCTGTTTATGTTTGCACACTCGGCTTGTCCTGTGGACTTGTCTAACTAAGCTCCCCTTTGAGGGCTGTATATTTTGGCACAGTCTGGCTCTCCATGGGATTCGTTTGTCCATTAACACCTCTTGTCTTGCAGTTATAGTAAAGTCTTTGCTGCCCTTGCCTCAAGCAAATAAGCCCACACGATTCTAAACTTAACTATTCTTCTGTGTATTTCCATTTATTTTCTATACTTTATACAATGAACATGTATAAAGTTTATAATAAGGAAAGCTATAAATTTTGGTTTTTAAAACTGTGAAGAGGACATTTGGTTGCAGATGATGGAATAAAGGCATTGTAACTTAATTCTCCTCTTTCGAAACCAATTTGACAACAACGAAAATAATGTAAAGCAGCCTTAAGAAGAAGGCCATTATCAATGAAGCAAGTAAACAGCCATAATACCAAGTACCATAATGACAAAGCTTACTTACGATGTACCGGGCTTGCTTGCTTGAGGTAGGATAAAGAGTCCTGAAAACTGTCACAGCCTTGAAAGCATACTAAGAACTCTAAAAGTATAGGTGGAAGTGGAGAGTGTCTCTATATAGACTTAGCTCCTCACCACAGAAAAGATTGAGTTGAAGAAGAACCCATAATAAACTCTGACTTTTATTATCATTAATTCACTTTTATTATTTGCCACATGTGCTTCTAGCCAAAAAAGATAGTGATAAAGAAAGGCGTGAGCTTACCAGATAGCAACACAGAGTCTAGATCTAAGGGAAATTGCTGTGAGCTACACTGACCTCTGGAATGTGGAGAATAGAAGAGGGAGTGTGCTCCCAGAGCATAGGAAATGCTAACTTGGTGGTAGGAAGTATGAACAACAGATCCTAATAGAGGTAGTACTCTGCCCCCATAGACATACTTCTGCAAATAGATGGCTCCATTCAAAGATGAGTAATAATTAGAACAGGAGAAAGAAAACTGTTTATCTGCCGACACTATTATTGTGTATGTAGAAAATTCGAAAGAATCTACAAACTATTAGAATTACTAAGTGAATTTTGCAACATCACTGGATATAAGGTCAACATACAAATGTAAATTTGATTACTATCTACTACCAACAGCTGCAAAGAAAATAAAACTTTAAGAAGGATATAACTTCAAAAACATCAAACACCTAGAAATACATCTAATGAAGGTAGGTAAGACCTCTGCCTTGAAAACTATAAAACCTTATGGAGAGGAATGAAGAAATCAAAATAAATGAAGGGATTTACCATATTATGGAATGAAAGATTCAATGTTGTAAAGATGTTAATTCACCCTAAAGTAAACTACAGATTCAATGCAACCTCTGTCAGAATTTCAGCAGGTTCTTGTGCAGGTTAGTAAGCTGAGTCTAAAATTTATACGACAATGTCAAAAGCCAAAAATATCAAAAGTAATCTTGAAGAAGAAAATCAAAGTTGGAAGAGACTTATACCACCAGATATGAAGACTTATTATAAAGCTATGGTAATTGGCCAGGCACGGTGGTTCACACCTGTAATCCAAGCACTTTGGGAGGCTGAGGCAGGCAGATCACAAGGTCAGGAGATTGAGACCATCCTGGCTAACATGGTGAAACCCCATCTCTACTGAAAATACAAAAAAAAAATAGCCGGGTGTGGTGGCGGGTGCCTGTAGCTGCAGCTACTGGGAGGCTGAGGCAGGAGAATGGCGTGAATCCAGGAGGCGGAGCTTGCAGTGAGCTGAGATAGCACCACTGCACTCCAGTCTGGGTAACAGAGTGAGACTCCGTCTCCAAAGGAAAAAAAACAAAATTAAGCTATAGTAATTAAGAGATCAAGGTTTTGGTGCAAGAATAGGCAAACTGACAAATGAAATGTAATACAAGGTCCAGAAACAGACCTTTACCTATATATGATCATCCGATTGATGCCAAAGGCACCAATGCAGTATACTGGGGAAAGGATGATCTTTTTCAATAAATGCTGTTGAGTCAATTGAATATTCATATGGAAAAATGTTTATGGACTCCTACCTTATACCATACAATAAAACAATTCCAGATGGACTGCAGATCTAAATATGAAAGGTAAAACAAGGAAGCTTTTAGAAACATAGGAGAACATCTTTGTGACAGTGGAGTATGCAAATATTTATTACACAAGACACAAAGAATCTTGATCATAAAGAAAAAAATTGATAAATTGGACAATGCTAAAGTTAAGAATGTGTGTTTATCAAAAGACACCATTGAGGCCAGGCGCAGTGGCTCACGCCTGCAATCCCAGCACTTTGGGAGGCCGAGGTGGGCAGATCATGAGGTCAAGAGATCAAGACCAGCCTGGCCAACATGGTGAAACCTTGTCTTTACTAAAAATACAAAAATTAGCTGGGCGTGGTGGCACGTGCCTTTAGTCCTATCTATTTGGGAGGCTAAGGCAGGAAAATCGCTTGAACCTGGGAGGCGGAGGTTGCAGTGAGCCGAGATCATGCCACGACACTCCAGCCTGGGCGACAGAGCAAGACTCTGTCTCAAAAAAAAAAAAAAAAAAAAAAAAAAGACACCATTGAAAGAATGAAAAGGTAAGTGACACAGTAGAAGAAGATATTCATAGTACATGTATCTGTCAAAGGATTCATATCCAGAATATATAAAGAAAAGAATAGACAGCTTGATAGAAAAATGAATAAAACCCTGAACAGACATCTCATAAAAGTAACTATCCAAATGGCCAATAAATATAGGAAAAGGTGCTGAACATCATTATTAATCATGACAATATAAAACAAAATAAACACCACTACATGTATCTGAGAATGGCTAAAATGAAAAAAAAATCAAGTGTTGACAAGGTTGTGGAGAAACCAAAATTTTCATACACTGCTGGTAGGAATGTAAGTTTGTACACTTTGGCAGTATCTATTAAAGCCAGATGTAAACGTATTCTATGATCCTGCTACTCCATCCCTAGGTATATGTCCAATAGAAAGGTACATATATGTTTACTAAAAGATGTCCACTAGATGTTCCTGGCAGCACTGTGTGTAATGGTCAAAACACTGAAACTTGAAATGTCCATAAACAATAAAATGGATTTATAAATTGTGGTATATTCAAGTGAGATACCTTCCCACAGTGAGAATGAGCAATCCACAACTATACTCAAAAATATGGATGCTTCCCACAAATACAATGTTGAGTGAAAAAATCCAGACACAAAAAATACTCCTCTATGATTCCATTTATAGAGTATAAAACTGGCAAAATTACTCCACATCATTAGCAGTCAGGATAGTGGTTACTATTCAGACAACAATGACTGGAAGGGAGAACTTGGGGAGAGGGATTCGGGGTTGCTAGTAATATTCCAATACTTGATCAGGGTACTGGATACATGGGCATCTTCAGTCTGTGAACATTCATTGAAAATTCACTTAGGATATGCATACATTTCCATACGTGTGTCATGTTTCAACAAAAAGTTTTTGAAAACCCTACTTGTTTCCAATATTTCATGAAAGGGAGATTTCACCAAAAAATACATATTTCTGGCTTCTCCTGAAAACATCTGAAGATCTGTCCATGGTGGCTTATTTCTAGGAATCCTCTGGAACTGAGCAGAGGCTGTACCCTTGAGATAGGGTATACACAATTTGCTACCCACTTTGCTCATTCATGTTCCGTGTCTAGCCTTTCTAGGCATCTGAGTTTGGGACCCCGGGAATCAAAGCCTGTCTATTGGTTCTTTTTTTTCTTTTGGAGACAGAGTCTCGGTTTGTTGACCAGGCTGGAGTGCAGTGGGGCAATCTTGCCGCACTGCAACCTCCGCCTCTCAGGTTCAGGCGATCTCCTGCCTCAGCCTCCTGAGCAGCTGGGATTACAGGCACCTGCCACCAAACCTGGCTAATTTTTGTATTTTTAGTAGAGATGGGGCTTCACCATGTTGGGCAGGCTGGTCTCAACCTCCTGACCTTAAGTGATCCACCCATCTTGGCCTCCCAAAGTGCTGGGATTACAAGCATGAGCCACTGCACCCAGCCTTATCTATTGGTTCTTTAACTCAATTCTGGGTCCCCAGGATAGAGCTCACTCTTTGCCCTGTATGCTCTTTCCTTCTGCCCACCATTCTCCCCCTGCCCCAACTCTCCACTCCCACTGTGGTTGTACCTCAGCACACTCTCCAGTCATCTTACCCTGAAGGCTTCTCTCCTGGCCTGTGCTGGCACTCATCCGATTATGTCTATTCTCACATGCCCCAAGTCCTTCTCACTCTCCCCTTATCTGCTTCCTGATTTCATTAATCCATTCACTCACTCACTAACCGACAAATATTTATTGACTACTTGCTATGTGCCAGACTGTCTATCAAGAGCAGGTGAATGAAGGGATAGTCTTTGCCCCAAGGGCCCTACCCTCTGATGAGAAGTAAAGACAGCCTGGGAGAGTCACTATACAGGTAAAGCAATATAAGAACGCGGCAAGTCTGAGATTTATTCTGTCTGGGAGGAGAATGTGGGGGTTCTGGAGAGTCCTTGTGGAAGAGATGGTTTGTGAGCTGTACTTTTTAGAACTGGCAGCTATTTAGATTTGCAGAGAGTAAAGGAGACTGTTCCAGACAAAGGCTGGGTTCTGGGTTCGTGTGGAAAAGAGTATGTATTTCACTGTGGCTGTATGTCCTGAAAGGGAGCACTGGGAAGTTAGGGTGGAAAATAAGCTGGGGTCAGACCATGGAGCGTCATGGAGGCCTCACTACAGACTTTCTTGTATAGGTAGTGCAGACTATTAAAAGGGTTTTAAAGGCAGAGTGCAGAGCCAGGAGTATAAAGAGTCTTTCATCCATGTTCATCTCTCCTACTCTCTCTGAGTCGCTTAGTTTCCCCCTTAAGCTCAACCTATCATTACTGCCAATCTCATCTCCAAATACCCGCAGAAGTCTTGTCTCCAATCAGCACAGCAGATCCTAGATACTGTGAATGATGGGCACCACCCACTGCTTTCTCCCTATTGCTTTGCTGATAAGCCAGGTGTCTCCTGAAAGTGTGACTGGATGAGCTGGCTTCTCCCAACCAGGTTTCACTGCGACAAACAGGCAGGTGGAGGAAGGGGCAAAGCCACACAGTACTTGTCTCTGCCCTGAGATGCACCTCACAGGTGGTCCTGTGGCCTGCCACTCCCTTGGGGATCTCCTGATGAACCCTAAGCAGCCTGAGACCAAAGCCCAGTCCGGGCCCTATGTAGGCCCCACCTTCCTCTTTGCCACTCAGGCCTTTTTTTCTTCACTGAGTGTATTTTCTTGGTCCACCTCAGCAGGACATTGCCTCCTTTAGATCAGTCCCACTACAACTGCTTCACAGTTGAACAGCCATTTCCAGTGTGCCAAGTATAGTCATGAACTGCATAACGATGTTTCAGTCAATGATGGACTACATATACAACGGTGGACCCACAAGATTACAATAGAGCTGAAAAACTGCTATCGCCTAGTGACATCATAGCTATGGTAATGTGGTGTGACACATTACTCATGTGTTTGTGGCAATGATGGTAAAAAACAAACTTCCTGCACAGCCAGTTGTATAAAAGTGTAGTACATATAATTATCATGTATAGTGCCTAATATGTGATATGATAATAAATGACTTTGTGACTGGTTTATGTATTTATGATACCATAGTTAGAATTTACTCCTTTTACTTATTAAAATTTAATAGCCTCAGGCAGATCCACCAGGAGGTATTCCAGAAGAAGGCATTGCTATAGGAAATGAGAGCTCCAGGCCATGGAACAAGACTTTCCAGGGGGACAAGATGTGGAGGTGCAAGAAAGTGATAATTTTTTTTTTTCCACACAGAGTCTTGCTCTGTCACCCATGCTGGAATACAGGGGCATGATCTCGGCTCACTGCAACCTCCACCTCCCGGGTTCAAGCAATCCTCTTGCCTCAGTCTCCCAAGTAGGAAACTGATGATCTTGTCCACTTATAGGCCCAGGCCAAAAACTTCTGTCTTAGTTTTTAACAATAAACTTCAAAAGGTAACAAAATTGAAAAGTGAAAAACAGAAAAATCTTAAAGAATAAGGATATAAAGAAAATTTTGTATAGCTGTTAAGCTAAATGTTATTATACAAGTATCAACAAGTTTTTTAAAATTAAAAAGTTTATAAAGTAAAACAGTTACAGTAAGCTAAGGCTAATTTATTATTAAAGAAAGAAAATCTTTGGCCAGGTGCAGTGGCTCATGCCTATAACCTCAGCACTTTGGGAGGCCAAGGCGGGGAGATCACTTGATGTCAGGAATTCGAGACCAGCCTGGCCAACATGGTGAAACCCCGTCTCTACTAAAAATACAAAAATTAGCTGGGTGTGGTGGTAGGCGCCTGCAATCCCAGCTACTTAGGAGGTTGAGGCACGAGAATCACTTGAACCCAGGAGGCAGAGGTTGCAGTGAGCCGAGATCATGCCACTGCACTCCAGCCTGGGCGATAGAGGTAAACTCAGTCTCAAAAAAAAAAAAAATAAATAAAAAAAATAAAAAACAAAAACAAAAACAAAAACAACAAAGAAAAACTTTTAAATAAGTTTAGTGTAGTGTAAGTGTACAGTGTTTATAAATTCTATAGTAGTGTACAGTAATGTCCTAGTCCATCTCATTCACTCAACACTCACTCATTGACTCATCCAGAGCAGCTGCCAGTCCTCCTAGCTCCATTCATGGTAACTGCTCTATACAGGTGTACCGTTTTTTAATCTTTTATACCATATTTTTCCTGTACCTTTTCTATGTTTTGATGTCTGGATACACAAATACTTACCATTACATGACAGTTGCCTATAGTATTTAATATGGTCACATGCTGTACGAGTTTGCAGCCTAGGAGCAATAGGCTATATTACATAGTCTAGACATATTGTAGGCTATCCCATATAGGTTTGCATAAATACACACTATGATGTTCACATAAACAATGAAATTGCTAACAATGCATTTCTTAGAATATATCCTTAACGTTAAGTGATACATGACTCTACTCAATCCTGTTGGATCCTCACAGACAGCCTCTGAGACCATGGAAAGGCAGAGATCAGGTCTTTTGACTTAAAATCTGCTGGTCTCCTCTTTTTATACAGTAGATATTCAGAAATATTTGTAGGATAAACAAATGATTCTATGTACAAATTTCTCTCAAGGATTAGTTACTTTTTTATTCCTTTTTTTATTTGGATGGGTTGATTTTTTATTTGGATGATTTTACAAGAGATTTGATATAGAAAATCTGATGTTAGGATAATCTTCCTTGAGCCAGGTATCACACAAGTGGTTCCTGGGGCTCTGGCTTAAAAAACAAACAAACAAACAAACAAACAAACAAACAAACCCAAAAAACCTTTTCAAAGATAAATGTGTTCCTCAAAAGGTTACACACAGTGTTACCATATGACCTAGCCGTTTCACTCTTAGATATATACTCAGATAAATGAAAACACGTATATACACAAAAAGTTGTACACAGATGTTCATAATAGCTGAAAAGTGGATGTAATTCAAATGTCCATTAACTGATGGGTGGATAAATAAAACATGGCATATCTATGTAGTGGAACATTATTCTATAATAAAAATAAATGAAGTATAAGCACACATTGCAACATGGATGAACCTTGAAGACATTATGCTAAGTGAAAGAACCCAGTTACAAAAGACCGTATCTTGTATGATTTAATACATAAGAAATATCCAGAATAAGTAATTCTATAGAGACAGAAATTATATTCCTGGGGCTGGGAGGGTTGGGGGCATACAGGTAGTGAGTGCTTATAATTATGAGGTTTCTTCTTGGGTAATGAAAACGTACAGAAAGTGATTATTGTACAGTTCTGTGACTATGCTAAACACCATTGCATTGTATCCCTTAAATGGGTAAATTGTAACTCATGTAAGTTATATGTCAAATAAAGTCATTATAAAAAAGATGCATGTTCCTTAAGCAACATTTAGAAAATAAAGAAATATACAGAGAAGAAACAACTTACCCATTATTTTACTACTCAGAGATAACCACACTTGACATTTTTGCTACACTTTCTTCTTATTTTTTTTCTGTGTATCCACATGCACATGTATGTGTGGCTGCACCAACATATACAACTAGGGTCATTTTCAATATTCAAGATTGTAGCCTGCTTGTTTGCTTTAGTATAAATCATAGCACTTTCCACAAATGCTATAAGCAGGGGTCCTGGGGTCAGACAGGATCCTGGGTAGGAACCTTGCTTCTGCCCCTGGCATACTACCAGGCCTGGAGAAACTCTAATCTTTCTAACCCCCAGTTTCTGTAACTGTAAAATGGAAATGATGACACCTACTTTCCATGCCTGTCACAAAGATGAAACGCAAAGTTCAATAAGTGCTATTTTCCTTTGTTCCTCCCACCCCTCCTCCCTTCAGTGAGAGCTGGTTTGTTTCCCGCAGTTGCAAGGCAGACTGCTCTCACCCAGTAGCCAGCCACAATGCACTAAAACCTAGCTAGTGCTGTTGTCCCCACTCCCTGCCTTTGTTTAAACAGAAGTGTTACCTCTTTCCCAGGAGTACGAAGCACACAGGTTGAGAAAGTAGGCTCTAGATCCAAACCTCCTGGGACAAATTCTGTCTTTGCCATTAACTTGAGCAAGTTCCTTTATTCTCTGTGACTCATTTTTCTCAACTTTAAATATGCGTAATGGTAGTATTAAATTTATAGGCATTTTTTTGAGGATGAAGTGTGGTAGTATTTGCAGAGAACGTAGCACATTGTTAACTATTGTTGCAATTTCTTTACGTAGTATTCTACGTTCTTCTTTCAAACTTTTAGTTGTCCAATAATTTGTTAAGCTCCAAACTTACAGTATTTCTTTACTACAATCTGAAGCAGAATTCTGTGGCTCCAAACTCATAATGGTTGCTCATCCACATCCACTAGTTCACAGCACAAAGCAATTTTTGTTTGGCAAATTGAGTAGTTAAAAATGTTGTTTCCATTAATTTTACTACCTACATACCTCCTGGAGGCAGGGCAAGGCAGTTTAGTTAAACCAAACCAAACAAAGCATTTTAGGGGGCTTATAAATGAGTACTTATTTGCAGTTGTTCTAAATCATCTCAACCAGATGGGCATGTTTTAAATATTTCCAAGGAAGAAAATTTCGCAAGCTTTCTCAATAACCTGTCTTAATGTTTCCAACCATCATCAAAAGTTCTTCTGAAAATCTAATTCTGGGGTGACTCTACAATTGATCATCCAAACCAGGACATTGAATACTTACTACCAAAGTAAACTGGGACGATCTGGACAAACTGGGACACATGATATCGTCCTGTATGGTCATTTGTCCTGTTCTGAGTGTTGCCTACATTATATTACTCGGTACTTAGCAGAAAAGAACAACTGGTTCCCATGGTCTACATAACAACATTATATTCTTAAGCTTTTACTTTTTTATCAATTTGTGGAATGAAGGAAAAAGAAACAGAAACCCAAGCAGACAGACAAAACTTGAAGATTTTTTTTAATTCCACTTTAAGTTCCAGGACACATGTGCAGAATATGCAGGTTTGCTACATAGGTAAACATGTGCCATGGTGGTTTGCTGTACCTATCAATCCATCACCTAGGTTTTAAGCCCAGCATGCATTAGCTATTTGTCCTAATGCTCTCCCTCCCCTTGTCCCCCAACCCCTGACAGGGCCCGGAGTTGATGTTCCCCTCCCTGTGTCCATGTGTTCTCACTGTTCGACTCCCACTTATGAATGAAAACATGCAGTGTTTGGTTTTCTGCTCCTGTGTTAGTTTGCCGAGGGTGATGGCTTCCAGCTTCATCCATGTCCTTGCAAAGGACACGATCTCATTCTTTTTTATGGCTGCACAGTATTCCATGGTGCATATGTACTACATTGCCTTTATCCAGTCTATCATTGGTGGGCATTTGAGTTGGTGCCATGTCTTTGCTATTGTAACTAGTGCTGCAATAAACATACGTATGCATGGGTCTTTATAGTAGAATGATTTATAGACCTTTGGGTATACACCCAGTAATGGCATTGCTGGGTCAAATGGTATTTCTGGTTCTAGAAAAACTTGGAAGAATTTATTCCTTGTCCTTGATGATGATACTTACAGAACACTTAATAGGTATAATAGGTGAGTGTCTTAAAGTATTGTTTTATTAAATCTTCATAAAAACCTGTATCATCATCATCATTATTGTTATTTTGCAGATGAAAAAATGGGTCACCGAGAGAGAGAGGGAGAGAGATAGCATATCAGTCAAGGCTATAAGCCAGGATCTTCCCAAAGTAGAAGGTCCAGAGGCTGCATTCTTAGCCAATACGCTCCCCTCCAGGCCTCCTGCAAGATCCTGGCAAGACAAGACCTTTTGCTGCAGTGCCCAGCCCAGACTGGCTATCCCTATAATACTGCATTATAATAAAAATACTTCAAAACACTTCAAATGTGTGAAATACACATTATCTTCTTGAATTCTCACAACTCTGTGAGGTGGTTAGTGAAAGTTATCATTCTTCTCATTTAACACATGAAGGAAATTGAGACTCAGGAAGGAAACGTAAGCTATATAGAGAAAAAGTGGCATAGCTAGGATGATGACCGAGGACTTGGCTCTGACTGCTCTTTTCACCAACTGCTAATGACTTAACATGTGATCTTCTTGGTGGGCATTTCCATCTTAACTCAGTTGTTTTGGAAAGGCAAAGCCTACCACAAGGGATGATCTTTGAACGGGGGGATTTTGGCCATCATCGCACATGCAAGGGAGGCATTTGGAGATGGAGAACCTTTCTAGTGGCCTTCAAACTACACCTCTTTCTTACCTGTTCTCTAGAAGGCCACGCTAAAGACCTAGGGACACAGAAGCAACCAAAGTTTTTTAAAAGTTGAATTTATTTTCTTAGCAGGTAGATTTTCTACCCATTTTCTCCAAGACTTTGTGCTAAGGCAGCACAACGTCAGGCCATCAGTAACCTGCCCATGTGCCCAGGGAAGGTGTGAGAGACAGCATGAGCTGGAGAGCTGGCGAAAACTCCCCCCTGAACACAATGTGCTTATGTTCGAGAACTGGGTTAATTTCTCTACTTCCTAAGGTGGGACACAGAAGGGTTTGAGTTAGAGGATCCCCTATGGAAGGGGAGGTGACTTAGTTCCTGTTGCTCCAGATGGAAGACGAATAATGAAAAGAAAAATGGGTGAGAATTATAGAAGGTCAAATTCTTCTCAATAAAAGATATTTCTCCCCTCATTACCATAATCTTTTCTAGACTTAGCTGCCCATGAAAGTAGTGAGTTCTACATGGCTAACTGTACTGAAACACAGGTAGATGACTTGCTTCTCAGGAAGGGGACAAGGTAGTCTGCAGTGCACAGATATCTCTTGGGGAGCTTGTGAAATGCAGATTCCTAAGTCATATCCCAGAAATTATGATTTCCAGGAAGCTGCATGTTTTACAAGCTTCCCCACTGATGCTGACACAGGTAGCCCAAGCAAAACTGCTGTAAAGGGATTCCTATTGGAGTGTGAGACAGGATGAGGTGTAAGGCAGGGGTGAAGGAAGAGAGAGAGGAGGGCTCACACACATCCCTTCTGAGCTGAACCAGATGGTTGGGTGAACTTTACTCTTTTAGTCTAATATTAATCTTCTTTTTGGATGTTTATTCCTTGGTTTCCTGACAGAGAATGCTTGAGTGACATATGAGGTGAGAGATTTGGGGTGTAATAATACCATGTCATGGAAACACTCATAAAGCCGTGACCCCATGGCATATGAATTCTACGTGGGGTTTGCACAGGTATTAAATGTTCTGTGGTTGGCTTTTGGAAGCCTGCTCTATCCTGACACCAGGATTTCTAAGCTGGCCTGGAGGGAAGCAGGCCTGCAGCTTCCTGGTGTTTGGAGCAGATGGGAAAAGAGTCTGAAATATTCCTTGTCATCACCTCCAGCTGACAGACCACAGGCAAAGGAGGCAACAGGGAAAAGTCAGACCAGCTGATACAGGAGAAAAGAGGAATCAATGGTGATGCCTTGTGAATGTTTCCTTCGTGTTTCTCTATAAATGGATGGTGTGTGTGTGTGTGTGCGTACATGTAAGTGTACCAAATTGTGTAGCACTTGTCTCTGACTGGAGACAGTAATAAATCAGGGGTTACAAAACCACCACTAGCTACCTCCTACAGGCCCTGTCAAAGAAACAGGCCTTTGCGAACACAGCTGAGCAGGCAGGATCCCCAGTACTGTGGCCCCACCTCATGGGATAAAAATCACACATCTGGGATCAAGCGTGCCAGATGTGCAAAGGGCTAACATGGAAAAGACACTGCTGGGAAGACCACATAGCTCTCAAAAACATTAGTGCAGGGTTCAATGGGTAACCTTAGTCACCATAATGCTTTTATCAGACTTAAGTAGCAGACTTTTTAATGTGCCCTGATTCTTTGCCTCAGCATGTCAAGAAGGATGCAGAAGAACTAAACTCTTTAGAAGAAATCCTGTTGACCCTGCTGAGGCAGTGACAGTAAAGATCCAGAAGCTCAATGAGTCCTGGTTGAAGTCCTTAGTTTAAAATCAATTTAAGTGTACGATCCTGAGCAAGTTACTTTAATTTCTATAAACTTGCAATTGTTAATCTATAAAAATGAGAAATGCCGTATCTACTTCATAGGTCTGTTGCGGGGATTCAGTGAGATGGCAATGAGAAAGCCCCTAGGTCAGCGACTGGCACATTTCAGGAGCCATGGCTGAAGGTGGGGATGAATACTGCTCCAGGAGGGATGGGTAGACTAAGGGAGATAACTTCCTGTCGGCCAAGCCCCAGAAGTCTGTGGGCATAGAGCAGTCTCAAGATTGTCCTTTAAGATTCTCAGATTACTGGGGCTTCTGGGAGAAGTGTGGCCTTGTTATCTACTTTGAAACCTTGATTGACTTCTCTTTCTCACTACGCCCAACAACTCCTTTCTCTGCCTTGAGGTTCTCTTATACATCTTTCCTTTCTGGGCTTCAGGTTCTTTCCCCACACCCCCACCCTGGCAGCCTAGCCACATCAGGATGTTTTTCCTTAGAGCAGCAGTGACATGGGACTTGAAGATTAATGAGTCACTCAAGGTTTCCACCCAGCTAAGGAAGACAGAGAATTCCTAATTCCTGGCAATCTACTCATTGTTTTTGTGAGTTTTAAATTAAAAATAGGTAAGAGTAGTGCTAACGGGTATGGGGTTTCTTTTTGGTGTGATGAAATGTCCTAAAAATAGACCGTGGAGATAGTTGTATAACTCTGTGAGTATACTAAAAACCACTGAATCATACACTTTAAAAGTGAAAATTTTATGGTTTGTGTTATATCTTAATAAAGTTGTTATTTTAAAAAGTCTGATTTTTTTTTTTTCTTTGAGATGGAGTTTTTTACTTGGCACCCAGGCTGGAGTGCAATGGCTCGATTTCGGCTCACCACAACCTCCACCTCCTGGGTTCAAGCGATTCTCCTGCCTCAGCCTCTCCAGTAGCTGGGATTACAGGTGCCTGTCACCAAGCCCAGCTAATGTTTTGTATTTTGAGACAGAGTTTCACCATGTTGGTCAGGCTGGTCTTGAACGCCTGACCTCAGGTGATCTACCCGTCTCGGCCTCCCAAAGTGCTGGGATTACAGATGAGAGCCAATGCGCCTGGCCAAAAGTCTGATTATTTAGTTAGCTTTACATTCTTCTGTACTTCTCTATTTTTAGTTAAAATGTAAAATAAATTTAATGATAAAGTTAAATTACAAATTTAATAAAAATATAGTTATACCATATAACATTTTGAATTAAGATGAAATACCACCTCTATCCCTCCAAATCCATATTCATTCTCATTCTCTCTCTCTCTCCTTCTCAAGTACTACTGTACCTGTCAAAATTCAATTTATCCTTCTAGATTTATCCCATGAAGACTTTCTTGGTCTCCATCAAGAGGTATCTTTCTAATCACTTTTCAAATCTGTGCTAAGTTATTCCTATCCGTTTTGCACGGGACTAGGCTCAAGGATGCACAGATGAGCAGGGGTGAAGGAAGATATTAACAATACCACTCCTAAGATCTCCTCTACCCAGAAGTCTCTTGTTTACTTCTTCCAGGATAGCTCCCCAGTCTGCATTTCAGACCAGGACTGATGCCCAGGCAACCTTCCTGCCTCCTGGGTCCTCCAACTCCCAAACAGCTGCCACAAAACTTCTTCATACCCATTTTCATTTACTGTAGTCTCCTAATTAAGAACTCCAATGACTCCAGTTACACACAGAATCCAACTAAGTGTTAAGAGGTCTTCTCTGAGACAGCTGTTTTGTATCTCACTGGCATCTCTGGCCACCTCACAACATTCCCACTCTATTCTAGCCAGCTGGTTTATGGGTCTCTGCAAGGGTTCCTGGCAGGTGGAATCCTAGCCCCAAGCTGCTCCTTCCTTGCCCCTCACCTTTCTCCAAGGCCAGCTCTGAACATTCCTTCTCCTTGAAGGCAGTCTTCCCCTAAGGAATCTTGTTTCATTTACCTGCTGTCTCTGTGCTCAACTTGCTGTCTATTGTTTGCCCTTCCTGCTGCTATCTGCATGGCACGGCTCCTGTTGCTTTATGCCGTCACAGTACAGCACAGTACTCAAATGAATGCTGTCTTCTCTTCTTTAAGACAAACCCTCTGCCTGTTTTGAACTTTCCCTCTGTACTAAGAGGAAGCGTTTTTGTGAATTTTTTTTTGGTCTTCTTTTTAAAATAAGAAGCTGATAATTAATTAATTAGCTCTGAATTGCCTATATGCTAGGCACTGAGGGGACTCTATTTTTTCCCTTTTTTTGACCTGGGCATTAGAATAAAAAAACAGCATTTAGTAGTGACTTGGTAGTTGGATACATTGCTTTGTCTGCTCAGACCCCATCTACCAACTCCCTTAGCTTTTTCACATAAAACAGGCCCACCAGATGGTACCACAGAAGCAGTCACTTTCTACAAATGGGACCCTGGCTGCGGCCACAGATAAAGGGTCTGGGGTGGACAACTAACCTGGATAGGTCAACTGGAGTCCCATTATAACACGTACCTCATGTCTTCCGGGTCTAAGTTTGAGGTTTGAAATCATTTATCCTGTCCAATTAAAAAAATACGATTCTTTCTCAGATTGTTTTCAACCACGTAGTGTTAGTTATTGCATGTTTAAAGTTCGTAGTGCTGCACAGTGTAGAAACTCAAGTGTATAAATCTAATGACATATGCTTGTTGTGGTCTTGCTGAGGACAGTAGGACTGTACAACTTTCTTTTTAAAATATAATTTAAGCAAATAAAGGCATTAAGTTGTACTAGTGCAATTGAAGATTTATTATCTAAACTTTGAACAGTCAGGAAATTCCAGAGTTGGATTCCAGCAGAAATATTTCTAGAAAAGAAATTAGAAAGACCTAATGTACGTCAGTGCTTGGTCCATTTGCTGCCTGGTACAATAATCCTGTGGATTAAGCATGGGGACCTGCCAGGCATGTAGCTCATGTCTGTAATCCCAGCACTGTGGGAGGCCAAGGCAGGAGTATCGCTTGAGGTCAGGAGTTTAAGACCAGCCTGGGCAACACAGCGAGATTCTGTCTTTACTACTACTACTACTACTACTACTACTACTACTACTAAAACAAAATTTTAAAAATCATGGGGGATCATATTGCACAGACTAACCCTAAACCTTGCAAAAGGAGACCAATGTCTGATGAATGATTGTGGAATGGGCTTCAAAGGGGTAAAATAATTTTATGTTTAAAAAAAGCATTTATCTTGATGTAATTGGCCAATAAAATTACATTATCTCTGTTACAAAAGGAGAAACTGAGGAACAAAGAAGGAAGTAACTAACTTGAGTCTCCTAACATATCCATAGTAGACCTAGGACTGTATGCAATATTTACTTACTCCAGATACTGGACTCCAATTTCAAAATTACAACATTCATGGACTACTGATGTATTTCATGAGATTGAGAAACTGTGAGCAGAAATGAAGGCATTCAAAGATGCCTTCCAGACAAAGTTCCGTAAAAATCTCACACAAAATAATTGCTAGGCGAGGACAGGTCTTTCAGCCCAGCCTGATTCATTTCAGGCATTGACAGTTAAGCCAAGTTTATTTTCATAGCTGTGAGTCTCACTCAGATTTCTATCTATCTATTCTGGATCACGAGTCCTTGGAGTTCTAATTCAGAGCAAAAGAATTCCTATCTCTTTTTTTTTTTTTGAGACGGAGTTTACCTCTATCGCCCAGGCTGGAGTGCAGTGGCGTGATCTTGGCTCACTGCAACCTCGCCTCCTGGGTTCAAGTGATTCTTCTGCCTCAGCCTCCCAAGTAGCTGAGATTACAGGTGCCCACCACCACGCCCAGCTGCTTTTTGTATTTTTAGTAGAGATGGGGTTTCACTATGATGGCCAGGCTGGTCTTGAACTCCTGACCTCAGGTGATGCATCCACCTCAGCCTCCCAAAGTGCTGGGATTACAGGCATGAGCCACTGTGCCCGGCCTTTTCTTTTCTTACCTGGTTTTATTTCTAATTTCAAAACAAAACTTCTTTATAAATATAGTATCTACTTTCCATTAAGGCGAGATGCTATAATTGATGATTGATTTATTCCCTGGGGATAGCATCTGCATATTCCAGAGGTCAGTTTTATTTGTTTCTGTGAACATATAACCATATCTCAATGTGGATCTTTCTGCTTTGGCTGCTTACTCTAATTTTCTCTCCTTCCTGACCTGATCCACACATGCTCATGTGCATTAGGGATGCCTGGGGTTGGATTTCTTCCTTCTCAAGGTATTTTGTGAACTCTTATACCTGTCATTTGCATCCTGCCAACTGCATCCTCCCATCTCTCCACTTTTCTGCTTTCTTGAGAGTGAACTCACCTTCCATAACTAATGCAATCCATAAGCAGCCTTCATGCTGATTCTACAGATTTTAATTTCCTAACATTTCCCTTTAGACTTTTCCTGACATCCTCTTTTTAAAAAGAAAATCCCTTCTTGGAGTTAGTCACAGGCTCCACATGCCTCCTGTGTGAAATCCCCCCACAAGGCTCAGATGCCTCAGGTGGTATGTGGCCACGAACAGGCAAGGCTTGCCCAGACTAAGGGAAGGGGAGGGTTCTAGGAGACTATTTCTACTGACATGTACTAGGAACTGACTGTGTGCCCAGCACCCTTCTAGGAGTGGCGGATGAGACAGGGATAAATCAAATATGGTTCCTGACCTCAAAGAGCTCTAAGGTCCTTGGCACAATATTCAAGGCTAAAATACATAAATTATAGCATGGTGTAGCAGAAAGGGCACTAGCTTTGGGGCAACAGATCTGAGTGACCTTGGGCCAGTTACTTAACCTTATTTTCCTCAATTGTAAAAGGAGTTGATACCTATCTCATAGGGCTCTCGTGAGGATACACTAGTGCAAGTAGTATATACTAGGCATTCAATAAATGACATTTAATGGTTTACTGTTATTATATTTTTAAATATAACAGCAGCATTTACTATTAGAACTCTAGAATCAGCTAAACAAAATCTGGAACTCAGTTCTATTGTAGAAAAGCTTTCAGAGATGCCTTTAATACGTATTAGAAAGAAATTGTTCCAGGCTTACTGGTAAGCCTGACTCTCGAGGCCTGCATATAGAACATGTTTCTACTTTCCCCAAAGGGACCCAATTTTACCATGAGGCAACTGAAGAGGGACTCTGTGGAGAACCCACTCTGGGAGTGTTGCTTGTTGCTCAGGCTCACAAGAATGAAGAGAACACTGGTTTTGTTGTCCCCCATTCTAAAAGCACAGGTAAAATGGGGTGAGAGTGTTTCCTGCTTGACTCTTGCTCTTAGAATGGAAAACGGAAACCAGCAGGAACTCAGCACTGCTCAGCCCCTATCTTCTTCACCTCTCACTTTTTCACAAAGGCCATGGGTCACACAGGTCATGGCTCAAACCTAAGAAAGGCTTTATCTGCAAAGGCAACCAGGCTCGTCACAGAATATGCTAGCTGTATAGATGAGGAGCTGAGGTTAAAAACCACAAGCACTATCAGGCAGTCCCTTGAGATGACCTCTAATTTGATTAGTCGTAATGAAGCATACCTAATGAGAATACTACTATATTTCTTTTTCTTATACAGCTTTATTGAGATAAAATTCACATTCCATGTAATTCATCTATTAAAGTGTATAATTCAATGGCTTTCAGTATATTCAGAGTTGTGCATCCATAACCACAAACACTTTTATCCTTTTTTTTACCCCAAAAAGAAACCCTGCATCCCTCAGCTCTCATCCCCCAACCCCTTACCCCTGCCCCTCACATTTAGGAAACCACTAATCTATTCTGGACATTTTGTATAAATGGAATCATAATACATGGTCCTTTGTGACTGGCTTCTTTCACTTAATACTACTATATTTCTTAAAGACAGCAGTATCTTCAATGTATGACAAAAGAAGAATTGCTAAATAAAGCAAAGTGCTGTCATAATGTGGATTACTGCAGCATTAGAAAAGGTAGATCTACATATGCACATAAATATAAAATCTGGAAGAATATACATCAAAATGATAAAAGAAGAGACCCCCAGGGAGGGGGAGAGAGGAATAAGACTAGGAATAGAATGCAAAGAGGACCCTTCCTATTAATTTTTTTCAAGGATAACTTTTCATGCATTACTTTTATAATTAAAAATTAATTAAAAAGAGAACAGTAGAAATAAGAGAAAGAGAAGCAGGAGCTTTCCTTGGAAAGTCCCAAATGGAATTGGGCAGGAAGTCCAAGTTTTCCTGATGCTGCTAAAGAATCTGGAACCACTCTGATCCCACAGACCCATCCAGTCTACCCAACATGCAGAAAAACTCCTTGGATAAGATGCAGCCCTGAAGCAAAGCCCAGGGAGCAGCGATTCCCTTTGTGCACTGGCATCAAGAAGAAGGTCTACTTCAATCACAGGACAACCTCAGTTGTCCTCATTTCCTACTAATTTAAAGGGAAGTAGGTAGGAAGACTGAGGACTCTGAACTGTGAGAGACACTGTCAAGCTCCAGGGAAATATAAGGAGGGCAGAAACTACACTATCCAGGACCCTGTGTATCTGTACATACATATTGAGATGGAAATCCAGCTTCTGGGACTTTGAGAACTGTCTTGACCTCAGTGGTCTGCACAGATTTAGTGGAGTAGATCTTGAAACAAAAAGGGGAAAGGAGGACCTTTTGTCCTTTTTCTTTTCTTTTTTATTTTTACCATTTCCTGGGAAAGCAGGGAAGAGGAAAGCTGGATAGGCTGATTCCACAACCAAACACTGCAGGGGAAGAGCCCTCAGCAAACAGTCTGAGCAACCTCGAAAAGGAAAAGGCATCATATAGGATCCTCGCTTTAAGCAATGAATTATGGATCATGAGAAGAATTTACTTTCATTTTCAATAGACTCTGATGAGGCTAAAGACCTAGGCATAACTGAATTTGCTTGTGATGACATTAGACGGAATATCTGCTATCTACACATCAAGGATTGGAATACAGGTACCCATTCTCAGGGTACCCATTTGCCTAGGAGCACCACATGTCGGTGATGATAAATGATGGCTCTTAGGTGGAAGACAGCCAAATTGGAGTGTCACAAAAAGCAGAGATAAGATAGAACTCATCAACTCTAATGGATGTTTAAACAGGTAAAGTCACTTGCCTGAAGTCAAATGGTGAATTTGTAGTAGCAACAGTCAGAGTAACAGTGATAACATAGTTAATATTTATTAAGTGCTTATTATATGTCAAGCACTACGCTAAGCACTTCATATTTATTATTTCAATTAATCCTCACGACAGCCTTATAATGTAGCTGCTATCGTGACCTTCATTTTATGCATTAAAAAATAAAGGCTCAGAGAGATGAGGTAATTTGCTTATGGTCACACAGCTAGTTGGGGGCTAGAACAAGACGTCATGTGTTGTGATTCCAGTGCAATGTTATTACCATGCCATGGTGCAGATTCTTGACTTTCTTTCCCTAGCCTCCTAAAACCACCAACATTTTTAATTCCCCATAGTTACCAATTTGAAATCAGACTATTGAACTTTTTCTTGTCATTTTTAACTGTGTGTTTGAGTTAAATTCACCCAATAAAGACAAGAGGTTATATTAGTAAATAATTACCTTCTAGAATTTCACTCATCCTGTGTGCACCTCCATTTAGTATTTTCATAAGCTGATACTTATAATTTAGGTGTTTATTGTCACTACTTAGCTAAAAATTGAAATTGATTCTTTTGTTTCTAAGTAGAATGAAGCCCCTGTTTTCACTCTTTACTGGAAAAAATATACGTAAAGGTCAAAAATGAATTCCAAAATAATTGGAATAATATATACTAAGCTACAAAGTGAACAACTTACGATATCACGGATAAAACCTAGAGTAGGTTAAAATAATGAAAGGTGTCGTGGAAGAGCACAAATCATCAGGGAAACAATAAAAATTCTGGCATATGAGAAGGCGGATTACATTTTCCAAAGGGAATCCTGTAGGCTGGGGAGGGGAGGGGTGAATCTTTGAGGCCACTCACCCACAGAATGAAGACAACTGAAGACCACAGAGAAATAAAAAGCAACTCAATTTAGTTTAATATTTTTTTTTGGAAGAAACAGAAAATGTTGAACTCATCTGCTTTTTCAATTATGAACAGGAAACATAAAACTATACTCAATAATATACCAAAAACTGTAATAAAAACTACCTCGGGCCCATGTTACAGCCAGCAAAAGAGGACAAGGAGAAGCAGAGAGGGAGGTGGGGGACAGAAGAGAGAAGAGGAAGCTCTGCGGGGTCCCAGGCACCTCCACATCTGTCACTGTCAGACCCCCTGTGTTTCAGAGAGGGCCCTCCTCAGGTCTACCCGATTTCTTTGTTTCCTTGCCTCCTAAACTTCTCCAGTACACCCTTTGCTTCTGCTTTCTCCCCTCCCGCATCCTGTCCTGCCTCTCCGCTCCCAACACAGTCTGAGAAAACACATCACCAGGACCCCTGCTCTAATCACAGCCCTTGTTCTCTATAGTCTTTCTACTGGATTTTCAATTGCTAATTAGCCCTTCTTTTTTTTTATTGTTTTTCGTTAAATTACCACAGTAATATATTCACATGGTTAAAAAAAATGCCAAAAAGCTTATGATGAGTGCAGCTTCTCCCATTTAATATACCACTATTTCTGAATTTCTGGTATGAAAGATGAGGTATTTAGCTCTTGAAAAACCCCCACATTCTCTTCTCTCCTTCCTTCTCCTGATATGATGAAATTATATTCTCACACTCTCTTCTATTCACTTCTGCAACTCCAAACAACATATTTAAACCTATAATTCTTTTGGTAGCAACCATACATAGTTATCTACGATACCCTACTGAGAATGGAAACCATCTACAGGCAAGCAGCTTGCTGATTACTTTAACTTGTCTTTATTTAGTCTACTGTCTTTATCAATATGATTTTACTGTTCCAGGAAGCTCTTACCCAGGAAGATACAACTTGAAAATATGTTTATTGTTTGTTTCAGCAATTTCCTGAAAATCCACTTAAATAAACATCAGATTGCACAAATTTTCAATAGATAGTATCAAATGACTGTTTACTCTCTAAGACTCATCCTGTGTAAACTAAGCTACAAAGTGAATAACCCTCACCCAATGTTACTGCTTTGTGGTATTGACCAGTCCTATATTATTATATTATGATATTAACTAGCCCTAATCAAGCCCCACAATGAAAGATTCACTTCAAAGCAGATCTCACGAAAGGCCTCATAAATATCCCATTTTGTCCTTGCTCTTCTGAGGAGCTATTAAAACTTTGGAGAGGTATTTTTCTCTCTCTTACCACAGTAAGCAATAAACTCAGTTTTGCCTTCTCATCAGGTTAGTTTGGTGGTACTTTGGAGCCCTCATTCAACAATTTTGGCAGTGCCACTAAAATTCATTTGGGACCTGCTCACTATCACTATCTAAGAGTCAACTCTAAAACAGTGCTCCCCTGAGCCCTGTTGCCTCCTGCTGGGATCTTGTTGACATTGACAATAAAGTTTATAAGTCCTGCATTGGACTTGGCTCTGATTTCTTTTTCATTTCATTTCTTTGAGTTCTCCAAATGCAGAGTTTATTTTGCATCCTAGGGTTAAGAAACCCTTTTCAGGAATTCTTCAATTATTTGATAAGATTGGGAAAACTTTTATCCTTGGTGGAAATCTGCCTTATTATTAACCCTGCTATTGGTTTCTATCTGTCCTTGACATTTCTTCTTGTACATCTTTAAAGGAAAGTTCAAAAGGAGAGGATAAAGACCCAGAGTCTGCTTCTCAAGCTGGCCCCAAGGACTAAGAAGTTCAGGTGGTTTCTTTTTGACCAGCATCCTTTGGAAAAACTATGCTTTGGGTCAGTTTTCAAAACCTCGTAAGAATTTTTCTCACTGTAGGTGTTTTGACTCTGAGACTCTGATGCCGGATGAGATCTCCTCTCTAAACCTTCTGTCCCATGGGAACTGAAAATTCATCAAATTTTCCACTGGAGATGGCCCTGTCTTTTGGATGGGGACCCCAAGTTATAAGGTGCACAGCAACACTTTCAACCAACTATTTCCACACTCTCATGGGTTTGTCTCAGTCTAAATTGAATGCTTCCATCTTCTGGGCCACACTCCTGCTTTTTACATGTTTTTAAACGAAATCCAAATTTGTGAACTTCCTTTCTAAATGGCATAATTTCATCAAGCACAATTTAAAATGACAGAATTTTTAATATGAACAAAAAATGTTCAGTTGAGAAACACTTCAGAATGAAAAACGAAGTAAATATCAAATAGTCTGCATTTTTTGATTAGTATAACAAGAATACAAAAGAAATTAAAATTATAAAATTACTTCTTTAAGAGATTCCTTGGCCAAGGCAAAGGAAAAATCATGAAGCACTTAAATTTTTTTTCCTTTAGATACCCCCTACAACTCACAACTTGACACAAACCGCCTTCATCTTCCTATTCCTCTTCCCTCATCCTATGCTCCTCCATTTCCCTCTGCTTCTCTTTCTTCTTCAGATGCATTCCCCTCCTCTCCTGGCTAGCCAGAAACTCTCAAAGCTCAGTTACCCCTTAAAATTAAACCCCTTTCAGAACAGGAAAACCCCTGGCTTTTAATTCCTTGTCTCAATCTGGCCTGAGAGCCATTGAAAAAAGACTTTCCAACACCTAGACGAGATATTGTGAAATTTGCATAGGAATTTAGAATAGTTTTAATTGTATATAATGTGGGGCTCCCAGATCTATACCAATTAGCTTATATGTCAGTGGGAATCTTAGCTGCAAAAAAATTGGATGGAGAATGAAGAATGGGAAGACCCTGAGAATGACTTAAAAGACCCAGAATTGCATCAGAAGCTCTGATGCAGTCCCATAAGTAAAGAAGGATTAGTCTATTTAAGACTCGAAGGATCAGCTCTTTAACACTGCTGGATAGCATTTAGGAGTAGATCCTGAAGCAGAGCTGATCCCAGTTCTCTCTTCACTTTTTGTGAATAGCCTAGAAATACAGTATTTAATACGCAAGCAAAATCTAGAATGGGAAACAGTCCTATTGCCAGACCTCCACCACCTCCCCGAAGATTTAAAAAGACTCTTAGAACAAAAACAGAGAAGACTTGCCAAGGTAGTGCTTTCCATTACCGTGGTAAGTCAGTCACTCAGCTTTGCCTGATCGCCAGGTTATTTTGTTGATGTTTTCAGGGAGCTGGCAGGCACTCAACTCCACTTTGTAAGAGGAGGTCATTAGTTCTTCCATCTTTCCCTCCACCACTTCTCCGCCATTCCACTTCCCAATTCTGTCAGCTGTGCTTTCCTTTTATATCTTTCCAAGGCTGATAATATTTATAATCTATTCTTTAATCAAGGCTATCAGAAGATGTAGTCTAAGTGTTGAAAACCACCTATCAACTTTTAGTTTACTCATACTTGAATCATGACTTTCTCATTTAGTTCTCACCCTTCCCCTCCACTTTACAGTTTCTAAAAGGCTTTTCTCTTCTTCTTGAACTCCTATGCCTTTATCATGTTCTCAGTTCTTCTCCAAATCTCTAACATACTACCTGTTTGATCAAATTGCCATTTTCTGCCCAGAAAGCCTTCCTCCTGGAGTCCTCCATTCTTTTGCTCCAATCTGGACTATCTGCTCTGTAAGTCTGCTACCCAGCTGGTGATTTTTGGACTTTCATGCCTGAAAATGTCACTGCCCTCACATTTGATTAAAAGTCAGGTGAGTTACACTTTTCTGTGTTGAAAACTAACTTTCAAAGTATTGCTCTATTGTATTGTAGTCTCCCGTGCTGATGAGAAAGTTGATGCCAATCTTAGCCTTACTCCTTTTTCTCTCTGGAAGGTTTCAGTACCTTCTATTTATTCTTGGTTTTTAAAATTTTTTTCAGTGATATGCTTACATGTGAATTGGTTTTCTTTCATTCTGCTTGAAATTTGCTAGGCCCTTCAAATGTCAAGACTTTTATCTCCCTTCAACCCAGGGGCATATTCAGTTATGGGATATTTTCTACCATTATTTCCTTGATCATTTCCTCTCCTCTGTTCTCTTTGTTCTCTCTTTCTCCACGTCTACTAGTGAAATAGGGGAACCTTCTAATCTCCATTTTATAACTTTTCTTTCAATATTTTGTAACTTTTTGTTTTTCTGTCTGTTCTATATTTGGGGACTTTTCTCTATTTCATTTTCCAGTCCTGTTATTATTATTTTTGCTTGAGAATTATATTTTTAATTTCCAAGAGGTCCTTACATTTTCATTGTTCTCACTTTTAATATATAATATAGCTTGCTGTGCTGGTTTCTGAATATAATACACTGTGGGCTCTCTTAGCTGACTTCCATCAACCAATTTATTGGATCAATGGATACTTTCCAGTATGTATAACACACTGAATGCTCATGGCTGTTAGGCTATTCACTGGTTTGCCCACATTCCTACTTCTATAAACTGAGCTGAATACCTATCAAGAAGAGTTACATTTTTTCCCCAAATCTGTTTAGTCAAGTTGTGCTTTGTTTTATATATATATATACACACACACATATCATATATATATGATATACATATATATATGATATACATATCATATATATGGCTTTTATGTGGCATTATTAAAATTATTTGCTTATTATTATTTATCTTTCCTTCCTTTTTTCTTTTTGAGACTGAGTCTTGTTCTGTAGCCCAGGCTGGAGTGTGGTCCCCTGATCTCAGCTCACTGCAACCTCTGCCTCCTGGGTTCAAGTGATTCTCTTGCCTCAGCCTCCCAAGCAGCTGGGATTAGAGGCGCGTGCCAACACACCTGGCTAATTTTGGTGTTTTTAGTAGAGATAGGGTTTCACCAATCCACCCACTTCGACCTCCCAAAGTGTTGAGATTACAGGTGTGAGCCACTGTGCTCAGTCTATTCATCTTTTTATGTACTATTTTTTATGTTAAAATATTTTCAACATTTAAAAACAAAATTTGTGGTGGGTGTCCCAAGAGCTCAACATCTGGCTATAAGTAGTTTATAAAAGTTAGTCTTTTCTTCTTAATGATCAAAACCAATTTTTACCTTGATAAATCCATTTTAACTTAACGACAACTTAGTGTGGGCTTTAGAGCCTCTATAAGTCAGAGACTTGAAAAAATTTACCTTTGAATTCCAGGGCTAGGATCGTATAACAGACTAATAGTAATTTAGATTTAAATAATATAATTTTTTTACTATTAGTTAATATTTGAATCACAGTAACTACAGTTGTTAGAATACATAAGCAATCATTTACCACAGATATGATTAAATCCATGCAGGCTTATGCAACTGTGGCATCCCACGTGTAGGGTAGTGGGAATAGTCCACCCTTGGTACAGGCATTGAGAGGGATACATTGTGTGTAGAGATTTTTAAAGCAATTATAAAACGAAATAAAAGTCAGTCTGCTTTTTATTATTGCCATGTGCCAACAATTCTAAACATTACCAGTTATAAAATACTCCTCCCTGAAACAATCTTTTGTTGTTTCTAACTTCTAAACAACCCCTGTGGTTTCTGTTGAGTTTGAATAATATGTGTGTAAGCTTCAAATTAGCACATTTAAATAATTTATCCTTTAGTAAATATTGTACTCTACATAAAAGTTAATTCCAAGAACTCCCAGTTATTTAGTGGGTCCCCTACACACACATGATCCTT
The DNA here is from genome assembly GCF_008728515.1 of Papio anubis. Lineage (NCBI taxonomy): Eukaryota > Metazoa > Chordata > Mammalia > Primates > Cercopithecidae > Papio > Papio anubis. The sequence goes on along the minus strand of NC_044986.1, from coordinate 34,997,800 downwards.
GTGAGAATGAATTTGTGACTGTGTGAGCTGTTTGACATTGTGCAAGCTCTCCTCCAGCCAGGACTTCACATCTCCAACTCCTAATGGCACTACATACTCCTGCACTTAAACAGAGGGTTCAAAATAAACCATGATAGCATGGTGATCTTAAAGATGAAAAAACAGAACTAGAGTTATTTCAACTCTGTCAATTTATGTGACCATTTAGAGATTTTGTGTTGAAAAATATAAACAGGAAAACAGAGTACAAGCTGTGCTCTATTTCTGTTGTACAAATGCAAGTTTTAGTTTACACTAAAATATTTTACTGAAATGGAAAAATACCTTTAAATAGAAAGAGCTTTAAAATAGAAATGTGTTTACTCTTTTAAATTGTCAACTGTTTTAATACTATAAAAGGAATCAAGAAAATAATACTATTACCGATTATCACTGCGAATAACTGTCATATTGAGGAAGGGGATGTTGAAAAATGATCCCCTTCTGGGTGCCAAATACACTAAGCATGCCCATGCATGACTTGGCAGGTTGCTAGGGCAAGACCAGGCAGTACTGTGAAGCAGATGAGTGTGGCACCAGTTCATCAGCTCCATCTGGGTCTCCTCTTTCAAGCCCTGTCCCTTCCCAGGCCTCACCCTAGCTTCATCAATTCAAGATTCCACTTCTGAAGTTTTGCTCTCTGCAGTCAATTAATGTATTCTTTCATGGCATAACCCTCTCTATGGAGTATTTACATTTTACAGGAGCCTTTAAAGTAAATACCTTTATTGAGATACAATTCACTTATCATATAATTCACCCATTTGGTGTTTATAATCCAATTAGTATGTCTACAGTTGTGTAACCATCACCATAATCAATTTGGAACATTTCGTCACCCACGAAAGAAATTCCATAACTATTAGTAGTCATTCCCTATTTCTGCACCCCCCGCCACCCCCAAACGTTTTCTCCTCTGCACTCCCTGGCCCCAGGGAATCATTTATCTACTGTGCAAACTGATTGTACAAAATGAACTCATTTTGTCATACCCAACCAACGAAGAGTAGGGTGGCATAGGGAAGCAGATCACAAATGCCTACTCCGGGAACTGTCTTACAACTCCAATCCAAAACTGCATCAGCCTGCTACTGAGGAAGGAGAATACGGTCTGGAGGCAGGGAACCTAAGAACTTCCTAGAACTAAATCAAAAGGAAAACCCTAATCTTCTACACTCAAGTAAATAACTTTGTAACTTCCCTTCAGCAATGGCAGGAATTATCCTCTTCATTTGCATAGGGCATATACCAAGTAAATAACTTTGTAACTTCACTTCATCCTTTCACTTACATAGGGCCTACACCAACTAACCAATGGGAAACCTCTTAGAGGGTATTTAAACCCTAGAAAATTCTGTAACCAGTGCTCTTGAGCCTCTTGCTCAAGCTAACTCCCCTTCTGTGGAGTGTACTTTCATTTTAATAAATCTGTGCTTTTCTTTCATTGCTTTGGTTGTGTGTTTTGTCCAACTCTTTGTTCAAAATGCCAAGAACCTAGACACCGTCCACCGCTAACACTATGACTTTAAAATACAAGTTTTACCTGGAAACTGCTGCCATTCACCAATCAGAACTTACCTGCTCCTGCAAAACAATGTCCACACCAGTTAACTTTATTTCAAAATAACGTATGTAACCTTCCTCTTTTCCCTCAATAAAACCCCAGGCTTTCCCTTTGTTCTAGGACACACCTAACGGTTGCCTGGTTTGTGTGCCCCAAATTATAATTCTTGTGTATTATTTCTAAATAAACCCTTTGCTTGAAGATTCATCACTCTTATATTTATTTCATGTTGACACTACTTTCTGTCTCTATGTATTCACCTATTCTGGACATGTCATATAGCATAATGTTAAGGTTCATCCATGCTGTAGCATGGAACTTTGTTCCTTTTATTGCCAAATAATATTCTATTGCATGGACATACCACATTTCATTTGCCTCTTCATCACCAGTTGATGAACATTTGGGCTGTTCCCACTTTTTAGCAACTGTGAGTAGTGCTGCTATAAAAAAATCATGTATGGGCTTTTATGTGAACATGTGTTTTTAATTCTCTTGGGCATATACCTAGCAATGGAAATGCTGGGGCACATGGTAACTCTGTTTAACTCTTTGAAACACTGCAAAACTGTTTTTTCAAAGTGGCTGCACCTCTTTACAATCCTACCAGTGATGTAGGAGGGTTCCAATTGCTCCACATCTTAATAAAAGTCTTTGAAAGTAGGGGATAAAAAAAGTGTGAAGCGAGTAAACATGCACTGAGCACTGAGCAGAAAACATACATTAACTCCAAAATCTGTTTACTTTTGGTTGTACTACCCTGAGGACCAAAAAGCCTTTACTGGACTGAATCTTCCCCTGTGTAAGGGCAGAAATAAGAAATTGAATGGTTGGGTTGCAGGAATCAAAACTATAGCCACACCTCTTACTGTCCATAGTAACCTGACTTTACCATTTCAATGTCTTCATCAATGTAGCTTTCCTGTTCCAGAAAATTCTTGGTCAGGAAGATAAAAGCTGCAAATAATTTAATTGTGGATTCCAGGAACTTCCTGAAAAATCCATCAACCCCTCAATAGAAAGTAGCAAACAACAGTTTGCACCTCAAGTCTCCTTTGAACCCCTCACTTCAAAATCCCCACCTGGCCATTCACTGATACTAAACTATTATATCATGATCCTTAGCTAATCTTAACTAACACCCAGGATAAACCAGACTTCAAAAATCTCATAAATATTCTAACTTTGCCCTCTCCATTCTAAGATGCTACCAAGAGTCTGTTTAGATAGTGTTTTCTCTACCGGCAAAAACAAACTCAGTTTTGTCTTAACAATAGGTCGCTTTGGAGATATTCTGGAAAGCTAGGATTTGACAGTGGATATTTGTGAAAGGAAGCCTGCAACCCCACATACATGTATAGACAGGTGTCTTGCCTCCCTACCTGGACGGTCAGACCTGCCTAGTAATGAGTAGTAAAAGGCTTCTGTATTACTAAGAAGAATCTTGCTTAAAGTCACAAAATATTATAGTAGTAAAGCGAGAAAAACAAAGACAGAAAACATAATTTAAATTTTCTATTAGACTATAAGTTCTCTGAGAGCTTTCCAATAATCTACCTACCCAATCCCCCCAAAATCCTCTGCAGTTTGGTCTACTGGTACCACGTGGGGGTCGAGATATGGCTAAGCCATGACCAGGATGACTTCAATCACATAGTTTGCTATCAGCCTTGGGTTAGTTGCTACATGAAAAGGTATAATCAGTAAGAAAGGTACCAAGTTCTACCATAAGTGCTTCTTTATTTAAAAGTTGTTCTAAAGTAGTGTCTTTTTTTTTTTTTTTTTTTTTGAGACAGAATCTCACTCTGCCACCCAGGCTCTGGAGTACAGTGGCATGATCTTGGCTCACTGCAACCTCCGCCTCCCAGGTTCAAGTGATTCTCCTGCCTCAGTCTCCTGAGTAGCTGGGATTACAGGTGCGTACCACCATGCCCAGCTAATTTTTTGTATTTTTAGTACAGACGGGGTTTCACCATTTGGCCAGATGGTCTCGATCTCTTGACCTTGTGATCCGCTCGCCTCAGCCTCCTAAAGTGCTGAGATTACAGGCATGAGCCACTGTGCCCATCCTACGGTAGTGTATTTTCAAAGGAACAGTCACCTAACGTTTATCTGATGCTAAAAGTTTTATGCTAAAGAAGTATGTTTTTGGTAAGTAAAAACGTATTGAGGCCGGACGCAGTGGCTCATGCCTGTAATCCCAGAACTTTGGGAGGCCAAGGTGGGTGGGTCACCTGAGGTCAGGAATTTGAGACCAGCCTGGACAACATGGTGAAACCCCGCCTCTACTAAAAATACAAAAATTAGCTGGGCATGATGGCGGGCGCCTGTGATCTCAGCTACTCTGGAGGCTGAGGCAGGAGAATGGCGTGAACCCACGAGGCAGAGATTGCAGTGAGCTGAGATTGCCCCATTGCACTCCAGCCGGTGTGACAGAGCAAGACTGTGTCTCAAACAAACAAACAAACAAACAAAGTCCTTAATCTCTTACCTACTTATATAAATGAAGCTTTACAATTATTATTCCAATTATTCTAACTCCAATTATTATGGCATAACGTTGATATAAAGGGAGAGTTCACAGTAGACAACAAAAAAGACATGGACACTATTTAATGTAACTTACATCTCTATTAGGAAATTGTAAAGGTAAAGGATTCATATACAATAGAATTGCCAGGTTCATGCCTCAGTATCTACCATGCATATCTTAGCTCCCCAAACTGTTCATTGTTTCCAGATGCATCATATTTTGACATATTTCTGAGTTTATGAGTCATTTTCTATCCTTGGAGTGCTCTTTTCCCTCTCACCACCAACAGCTATGTTCCACCATCCCCGTTTATCTAGTAAAATCCTTTTCAGCCAGGTGTTGTGCTTTAATCTCCTAAACAACATTCACGCAGGCCACTATTACACCTTCTACAACCAGTTCCACCGGTGTTTTTCTAATACTTGTTAAATGCTGCTTCTAAATTTAAGTGTATAAATGAGAAACTTCATATCAAATTATGTAAAAATTTAAATAGCATTACTTTCCATAATTAGAAATCATAAAAACAAATACTCTGGAAAAAATACATTGTTACATTCTAAATAGAAAGCTAACAAATGCTCTGACACTCTGTAAAATAGGAGATTGGCAAGATTAAAGAGTTGAGGACATACTCCAACAAACTGAAACTTCCTCTTAGACTTGATCAGAATGATGAAAAGGGAATAATTCTCCCACAGTGGGATTCAGTGTGTAATACCATGCCATGTCTCTCCTATTCACAGTCACAGGATACCTAAATTCCTCTCCCGTATCATCAGTAGTGCATTCCCTACACTTTGGGAACATTGGCGCAGAGGAATAAAGGTGGGCTTTGGGGCCAGATTGCTCTGTGTTCAAACCTGAGAGTTGCCATTTATAAATTTGACTTTGGACAGGTCACTTGACCTTTGTAAACTTCCTTTCTTCTTAAGTAAATGTGATCGACCTCCGCAGGAGATTTGAAGGATTTGAGATAAGGTATTTATAAGACGGCTAGCCTATGAGATGTCTTAATAAACCATAGCTTATATTATTATTATCTTTATCAATATCATCATTATCATCCTTCAAGGCATGGATCAAATATTACACCCTCTGTAAAAATGCCACTTTCTTCCCTGAAATTTCACAACACTCTGAACATACTTTCATTTGAATGATATGTTTATATCTGTCTCTCTCATTGTTTAGCAAGTTTTTCAAAGGCAAAGCCTCTTAGCAGAGCAGAGCAAAGCACACATTGATTGAAAGCCTACTCTGTCCAAAGCTCTGTGTGAGTCATATCATGATATGGAAAAAAATTGCAAATTTAAACCTGCAAGAGATTGAGCACTCAGGCAGGTTACGGCCATATCATTAGAACAGTTGCTCTGGAAACAGCCTCATACATGCTGAAAAGAGCAACTGATATATGTTTCTACATTGTAAATTAAGAGACAAGACACTTAGGGCCAGATAATTTTCCACATGTCCCTAGCATGCCCTTGTTCTCCCACAGCTGTTCCTTTCTACTCCTCTTAATAAAATATTCAAGTTACCAAACAATGGCTGCTAACTCTTGAGTACAAGTCCTCCTCTTCTGAGAACTGTTTTGATCCAAATATTTCTGAAACTAGATGAACTTCAGTTCACCCTTCCCTCTGAATCCCCATAAACATTTCTGCCCTCCTTCCCCAAGTTAAAATGCTCCCTCAGAACCGTCTTTGACCTCGCATTTTTGAATAAAGGCTTCTGCTAACATTCTCTGGTTGATTTTCTTTACTCCAGAAAACAGTAAAGTGTCATGAGAATGATATTTAGAGATCTTAAACCAATGTTTTAAACTTTTAAAAATTATAAAATATTTCACTAAACAAAAGAATACACGAAATAGCTAATTCAGTTTTCATTCTGTAATCGGTTTTAGCTTTCATTCTCTATACATCATGCTGCCCTTCAGCTCTTTATATATTGAATTGAGGACATTCAAGCTTCTTCAGAAGGTCAGATACCACTTAGAACAAAAAGGTCAATACCCAGCTTTGAGTTTCAAATTAGCCTAAAAACATTTAGTGAGGCAAAGTCTTGGAAAACAGATTTTATTAAGTAAGATTTTTCTCTCTAAATTGTTAAAGCTTTTCTTAACACAGCAAAGCTTGGAGGTCTGACATAATGTTTCACTAGAAGCCTTACTGTAGAGAGGACTGAGGATATGACATAGGGAAAGTCTGGAGGGGATGAGATCAGGGACAGCACATTGCCTGCATCACAGAAACGAGGCCCAGTGTTTATCCTACTAATTTTCAGGCCAGGGAGCAGGAGAAACTGAAAGACAGGCATGCAAATGTTTGACTTTTCATATGGAACTCTGTGGGGAGACTTTACCAACCTAGGGCAGCTACAGTGGCACAGAAACAGTGTCTTGGTGTGACTCTGCAAAGACAAGACCTAGGTCAGTGCTTCCAGTCTGCCATGGCCTTTGCTTTCCTGCAGGAGATCCACAAGTTCCTATGTGCTCTGTGAAGCCACAGAGAACTGCTGAGGGGACTGATTTTCTGAAATAATCTTGGTGACAGTACAAGGAAATCTCAGAATATGGACAGCTTAACATGGAGCAATGGGAATGCTCCTGCTCAACAGCAGGCACCGAGACAAAGCCAAAAAGACCTAACAGCACCCACCACAGCTCAGTAAACACCAGTGTAGTGCACCAAGTAATCAGGGATGGCGATGACTGAGTGAAGGCCAGTGAGTAACCGGATGGATAGCACACGAGCCACAAGGCCCCTGCCCAGTGCCAGCACATGGTGTTAGCAGCTGTTAGTACCTAGATGGCATCTAGAAGGAAAAAAGGTGAAAGAGTTCAAAACTCTACAAAATACGAAAAATTACCAGGAAGAAAAAACTGAGCTACCTTTAACTGGAAAGTTGATTTGTTGTTGTTGTAGTTATTGTGATTTTGTTATTTCCAAGCAGAGTTAGGGGCTCAAGAGTGATCAATCCATGAAATAAAGTGTGTTTTTAAAAAAATATCTGATTGGTAGAATATGAATTCAAGGCCTCTTGTTAAAATAACATAGTGTAAGGACGATGGGTGCACTGCAGTCAAGTATAGGCTGGGGTACACATCTGGGACAGCATGACACAGCGGGATTGGAACGCAGGTGCACAATCCCATGCATTATATAATCACAGCTATGCAGCCATAACATGCGGGGACTCATCACCTGGCTCTGAGCCACTATTGTCTGTGAGGTGCATAAATGCAGCACTGACAGTGTGAGTGAGCTGTTGAATAAAGCCACGTCCCACCTACCTGTGGTCTCTTGAGTGTTTCTTCAGCTACCCGCCCCCCCACTGACTCCCCTCAGATCTCAGCTTGGGCTGGAATCTAACAAATAGTGGTCAAAATGATGAGCCCTGAGATGAGACTTCATGCTTCCAATCCTGGCTCATCACTTTTTAGCACGAGTTGAAATCTTCCTCCTTTTAGTTTCCACCCAGGAGTTCAGTTCTGTGCCCTACAAGAAATCTATGCCCAATAAAAGAAATCAGCCCTCTCATACATGACAGCCTTTCAGATGTCAGAAGACAGCCTTTGTCTCCCCTGTGAGCTTGTCCTTTGTTAGTCTACTTTCTCTAGAACTTTTAATCCATAGTCACATCATATGATTCATCACCCTGTCACTATCCAGACTGCTCTCCCTAAAAGTGTTTGCAAGTTACCTATATTCCCTTTATACTAATTTCACACTGTTACACATAACTGCTTGATAAGACTCCACTTTTGTCCTCGGCCATGACTGGAATGGTTCTTTTCATTCCCTTGAATCCTCATCTTTGACTCAAACCCCTCTTGGAATTACACAGAATTTGGTCTTCCTGTCAGAAGGCCACTGGCAGCTGTGATTCAACTATCCAGATGTTCACAATTTTCCCTATCTTATCTCCCTTATGCTGATAGGTTTAAACAAACAGATGAGGTTAATTAGAAAGTCAGCTGTTGGGTCTAAGTTCCCTGATCACTACTCCACAAAGCAAGAACAGAAAAGAGAGTAAAGAAGGGGTGCCTGCATGTTCTAACACCAACCCCCAAAGCCTTAATCATAAAAGATAACTTTTGGCTGGGTGTGGTGGCTCACGCCTGTAATTCCAGCACTTTGGGAGGCCAAGGAGGGTGGATCACGAGGTCAGGAGATCGAGACCATCCTGGCTAATACAGTGAAACCCCGCCTCTCCTAAAAATACAAAAAAATTAGCCAGGCAGGGTGGTAGGCGCCTGTAGTCCCAGCTACTTAGGAGGCTGAGGCAGGAGAATGGTGTGAACCCAGGAGGTGGAGCTTGCAATGAGCCAAGATTGCACCACTGCACTCCAGCCTGGGCGACAGAGCAAGAATCCGTCTCAAAAAAAAAAAAAAAAAAAAAAAGGCCGGGCGTGGTGGCTCACGCCTATAATCCCAGCACTTTGGGAGGCTGAGGTGGGCGGATCATGAGGTAAGGAGATCGAGACCATCCTGGCTAACATGGTGAAACCCTGTCTCTACTACAAATACAAAAAAATTAGCCGGGGTGGTGGTGGGCGCCTGTAGTCCCAGCTACTCGGGAGGCTGAGGCAGGAAAATGGTGTGAACCCAGGAGGTGGAGCTTGCAGTGAGCAGAGACCATGCCACTGAACTCCAGCCTGGGTGACAGAGCAAGACTCCGTCTCAAAAACAAACAAAAACAAAAACAAAAACAAAAAACTTTCACTCTCTCTCTACTCCCTGTTAAGAAGAGGCAACCATCCTGCCAATGGGAATCTCTGGTTATGCTTCTAAGGGTCATATCATTCAAACATTGTCTTGTTTCTTTCATTTTTGAATTCTCTTTTTCATTCAGGGCTCAATAGTCACTCGTGGCTGAGAAAAGAGTTTTGTGTCTAGGTTGGAGCCATGATGTGCTTATCTGTTGATAGGCATGTCACATAAGCATTTCTCCAGTACAGAAACATGCAGTAAATTGAAATCTGTACACCAGGATTAGATACACCCAGGATTGTATGCCAATTTCCAATAGCTTTCCCCACACCGGGAAAATGAAATTTATGATAAAGTAGCTTCTAAGTTCAATACAATCTAGTGGTTAGAGAGTGGTTTCTGGAGCCAGATTGCCTGGCTTTGAATTCCAGCCCCTCCACTCACTAGCCAGTGGGAGAGTCACTTAATTCCTTTGTGTCTGAGTTTCTCTACCTTTAAAAAATAAATAAATGAAATGGAAAGATTTTTTTAAATGAAAAGCAATAATAAGGTCTACCTCATAGTGTTGTTGTAAGCATTAAATGCATTAATATATGTAAAATGCTTAGACCATCCAATTAATCCAGTCTACAAGGGATGTAAATTATGTCAAGAGACTCTGAACAAGCTATAGTAATCTTCTTCCCTATACAGTTATACCTATGACCTATACATCTATTTAGATATAGGAAGAATGCTGATATAGGGATTAAAAAAAAAAAACAGCAAAAAAACAACAACAAAAAAACCCCCAAAAAAACAGAGCCCCTGACACTGCCACTAGCTAGCAAATTATTTACCATTTCTGTGCTCCAATTTATTCATCTGCAAAAATGAGATAGTAATATTACCTGGTAGTTACTGAGAAGACTATGGCACAATTTACATGGAGCACCATGTAAATGGCAGAGCACTGTACAAATGTAAAAGGTCATTAATATCATTGATCATTATTCTTCTCACAATTAATTGGCATCCAGAGACATGTATAAGATCAGGATATCAGCCAGGCATGGTGGCTCATGTCTGTAATCCCAGCACTTTGGGAGGCTGAGTGAGGCAGATCACCTGAGGCTAGGAGTTGGAGACCAGCCTGGGCAACATGGCAAAACCGTCTCTACTAAAAATACAAAAATTAGCTGGCATGGTAGTGTGTGCCCATAATCCCAGCTACTTGGGAGTTGAGGCAGGAGAATCACTTGAACCTGGGAGGCAGAGGTTGTAGTCAACTGAGATCACACCACTGCACTCCAGCCTGGGCGACACAGTGAGACTCTATCTCAAAATAAAATAAAATTAAAATTAAAATAAATAAATAAATCAGGATATCCTGCCTTGTAGAAAGAAATTATTTTCTTTAACCCCGTTTTCTAGACTTGAAGACAGCCCCTTTGCATTTCCTTGGCATTAGAGCATTTCATCTTCATATCAATGTATCAGCACATGTATAATACTGCATTACATGGCCCAGTTTTCAAGGTCAGAGCTTGCCTGTGATGACTATACTTCAGTTTGGCTTATTGGCCTATTTGGATGAATATCTGATCTCTTCAAAAGTGTTTCCAAATGACAAGGAAGGATAAAACACTTTTAGGCAAGTCTCCTGTGGATGGCTCATGAAGCATTTACAGCTTCAAACAGATTGTGTCCTTCCCTAAAGAAGGTATCCTGTTTGAACGTAAGCTTCAGTTTCTCTTGGTTTGGATCTCAGACTCCATTTTGCCTCTGTAATCCATGTTCAAAGACTGCTGCAGTCTTGACTTTGGTCATGCATTTCCTTGAGTTACCTGGAGAAAGTAGTCTGATTTTAGTTAAACGTTTCCTACACCAGGTAAATCTTGATATGACCAAAGTGAAGACCTTGTTCACATTCTGTAGGCAATGGATATGATTTCATATTCCATAGCTCAGGGCCTTTCTTCTTGCACCCTCAGAAATCAGAATAACCAGCCTTCTGTCACATGGACCATGCCACCTAGAAATCACCCTAAATGTCTTATAGTTTGCATAACTTTATTGGGTTCTCCCTCAAACAAAAATCCTCTATTTCTGATTATGTGTCCCAAATGTATCTGGAAAATATTTTCAAGCTAAATCTCATTTTCTTATTTCCTGTCCATATTTTTAACTTCCCCAGACCCCCTGGATAATTTATCTATTGCATTATTATTTGCAGTGAAAGAAGTAAAGACCTGCTCCTTCTCAGTCTTTGAGCTCAGGAAGTATCTCCAATCATTTTTCAATCTTTTGTGGTCCAGAGAGAGCCTAAACATGTGTTTTCTGGGGGAAATTTAATCCACATGCTTATGATTAATTTATATATAAGTCATTAGATTGGTGTTTCTAAGACATTACATTTGGCAAGCTACCTCTCTCGCCCTTCAAATTCCTTCTTGGGTCTTATTTGAGTTGGTATAGAACTCTACCCAGGTGCTTTTCAGTGCTGGTAAAACACTTGGAAAAGTCATCCTGAATATCTGAGATGCCATTCTGTCCATCTTATAGTTGATATATAACTGCCTGAATGGAGGGTATCTTACAGTATAGAGAGTGATTAAATAATTTATCATCAGGATTCTTTTAGGCAGCAGCTATAACTGCTCCTCAGAGTGGGCTATGACTTCTAATGACTGATTCATCCAAAACTAAAATTCATTTCAATTTAATCCCACCCAATTTAGTAATACTTCACTGTGTACCTCTTATGTGCTAGGTACAATGAGTCATAATATATCCTGCCTTCAATTTGCTCATTGTTTAAAAGGAAAAATTGATCTATTTAAACTATGATAGAAGGAGCTAAATGTAACACATAATTAAAGTGCTACGAAAGAAGCAGAAATTCCTATTGGAGACATCAGGGAAGATGGCAATATGGCTGCACTTAGGAATTACTGAGTATGTTGTGGATAATTATGAGTAGGTGGCTCCAGTAGAAGACATGCAATCTGGAACTGACTCATTGGAATAAGATTTGAAAGGCAGCGAAAATCCAGATTATGGAAAGCATTGGATGCCATGCTTAGGAGTTTGGGGCATTATATAGGCAAAGGAGATCCAATGAAGGTTTGTTTTTTAAATACAAAGAATGATATGATCATATGTTTAACTCTGATAATGTGGAAGACAGATTGGAAGTGAAAGAAACTACAGGCAGGGGAAGATTCGGAAGACTGCTGTGATGATCCAGACAAGAACTAAGAGACTCTGACGGATGACAGAGACTAGAGTAATGACAGTGGATGGCCTGGCTTTGAGTCACATTGCTGAGATGGGCTTCATAGAGCTTAGAGGTGAGTAAGATATGAAGACTAGGTAGGCTGTGAGTGATCTCTGGGTAAATTACCTACATTGTTGGGGTCTTCCTTTTCTTAACAATAGATTGAAGATAATATCTCCAGTTATATTAAGGATTGAAAAAACATAGTATGAAATGTCTTAGTTCCTTCTTGGCATACAGCAGACTCTCATTTCATAGTAACATAAAAAATAAAAATGAAAATGAGGTTTGTGAACTAAGATTTCCAGAACAAATCCATACCCATGCTTCTTAGGTCTCTGAACTTTTGGAATATTCTATTTAAATATCTTCCACATGTATCTCTACAAATATCTAGTTATTGGCTCATTTTTAAATTGACAAATAAAAATTATATATATATTTTTGGTGTGCAACATGTTTTGAAATATGTATATATTGTGAAACAGCTAAATGAAGCTAATTAACATACGTATTAGCTCGCATACTTTTCATTTTTTTGTGGTGAGAACGCTTAAATATATTCTTAGTGATTTTCAAGAATACATTTTTATTAACTAGAGCTGCCACATTGTACATAGATAACTTAAAATTATTCCTCTTATGGAATTGACATTTTGTATCCTTTGACTAATATTTCCCTACCCCGCCTCCCCTTCCCCACCACAAGCCCATGATATACACTATTATACTCTCTGCTCCTATGAATTCAACTTTTTAAGGTTCAATTTATTAGACATATATCCAAATACCAATTCAGATATATATCTAGATATCTGAATAAATTTATTAGTTCTAATGGTTTTTTTCGTGGAGTCTTTAGGATTTCCTTATATAAGATCATATCATCTGCAAAGAGGAACAATTTAATTTATTATTTTCCATATAAGTGCCATCATGTGGTATTTGTCTTTGTGTGCCTAGCTTATTTCACTTACCATAATGTCCTCCTCCAAGTTCATCCATGTTGTCTCAAATGACAGGATTCCCTTCTTTTTAAGGCTGAGTAGTATTCTATTGTGTATATATACCACATTTTATTTATCCATTCATCTGTTGATGGACACTTAGATTGTTTCTATATCTTGGCTATTGTAAGTAATGCTGCAATGATCATGGAAAGGCAGATATCTCTTCAACATATTGATCTCATTTCCTTTGGATATCTATCTACCAGCAAGATTTCTGGGTCATATGGCAGCTTATTTTTATTATTTTGAAGAACCTCCATACTGTTTTCCAATAATGACTGTACTAATTTGCATTCCCACCAACAGTGTGCAAAGGGTGTTCTTTTTTCTACATCCTCACCAACACTTCTTTCATCTTTTATATTAGTCATTCTAATAAGTGTGAAGTGGTATCTCATTGTGGTTTTAATTTGCGTTTCTCTGATGATGCGTGATGTTGAGCAGTTTTTCATACATCTGTTGGCCATTTGTATATCTTCTTTTGAGAAATGTCTATTCAGGTGCTTTGCCCATTTTTAAATCAGACTATTTGTTTACTTGTTATTGAGTTGAGTTCCTTATATATTTTGAATATTAGCCCCTATCAGATGTATAGTTTGAAAATATTTTCTCCTATTGCATAGGCTGTCTATTGATTATGTTGGTTGTCTCCTGTGCTGTGCAGAAGCTTTTTACTTTGATTTAGTCCTATTTGTTTATTTTTGTTGTTGTTACCTGTGCTTTGGGGGTCATATCCAAAGAAAAACAAAAACAAAAATGACTGCCGAGACCAATATCATGGACCTTTCCCCCTATATTTTCTTCTTGTAGTTTTATAGTTTCAGATCTCATATTTAAGTCTTTAATCCATTCTGAGCTTTTTATATGGTATGAGATAAAAGTTTATTGTCATTCTTTTGCATGTGGAAATCCAGTTTTCCCAATACTATTTATGAAAGAGTCTGTCCGTTTCCATTGTGTGTTCTTCACACCTTTGTCAAAAATCAATTGACTGCAAGTGCATGGATTTATTTCTGGGCTCTCTGTTCTGTTCTGTGTGTTCTGTTTTTATGCCAGTACCATGTTATTTTGATTACTATAGTCTTAAAGTATATTTTGAAGTCAGGTAGTGTGATGTCTTCAGCTTTGTTCAAAACTCCTTTGGCTATTTGAGGTCTTTTGTGGTTTTATATGAATTTTAGAATTGTGTATTCTATTTCTGTAGCGATCACTGGAATTTTGATAGAGATTGCATTACATCTGCACATCACTTTGGGCAGTGTGAACATTTAATTCTTCCAATCCACGAACACAAGAGATCTTTCCATTTATTTGTGTCGTCTTCAATTTTTTTCATCAATGTTTTATAGTTTCCAGGATATAGGTCTTTTACCTCCTTGGTTAAATTTATTCCGAAGTATTTCTGTAGCTATTATAAATGAGATTATTTTCTTTTCTTTTTCTTTTTCTTTTCTTTTTTCTTTGAGATGGAGTCTCGCTCTGTTGCCCAGGCTGGAGTGCAGTGGTGCAATCTCGGCTCACTGCAAGCTCCTCCTCCTGGATACACATCATTCTCCTGCCTCAGCCTCCCGAGTAGCTGGGACACCAGGTGCCCACCACTATGCCTGGCTAATATTTTTGTAGTTTTAGCAGAGACAGGGTTTCACTGTGTTAGCCAGGATGGTCTTGATCTCCTGACCTTGTGATCCACGTGCCTTGGCCTCCCAAAGTGCTGGAATTGCAGGCGTGAGTCACTGCGCCCAGCCAAATGAGATTATTTTCTTGATTTCTTTTTCTGATAGTTCCTTGTTAGTATATTAAAATGCTACTATTTTTATATATTGGTTTTATATCCTGCAATTTTACTGAATCAATTTATTCATTCTAATGGTTTTTTTAGTGGAGTCTTTAGGATTTCCTTATATAAGATCATGTCATCTGCAAAATGGAACAATTTAACTTATTATTTTCCAATTTGGATGCTTTCGCTTTCTTTCTCTTGCCTAACTGCCCTGGTCAGGACTTCCAATACTATGTTGAGTAGAAATGGTGAGAGTGGAAATTCTTGCCTTTTTCCTGACCTTAGAGGAAAAGCTTTCAACTTTTCACCACGGAGTATAATGTTAGCTGTGGGTTTGTCATATATGAACTCTATTGTTTTGCGATACACTCTTTGTATAGCTGATTGTTGAGAGTTTTCGTCATGAAACAATGTTGAGCTTTGTCATATGCTTTTTCTACATTTATTGAAATGATTGTATGTTTTTTTGTCCTTCATTCTGTTAATGTAGTGTATCACTTTTATAGAGTTATGCATGTTGAACCATCCTTGTATCCCTGGGATAAATACCAGTTCATCATGATAAATAATCCTTTTAATGTGCTGTTGAATTTGGTTTGTCAGTATTTTTTAGGTGACTTTTGCATCTATATTCACCAGGAATATTGGCCTATATTTTCATTTCCTTTTTAGTGACCTTATCTGGCTTTTGTATTAGAACAAATAAACTTTGATCACAAAAAAACTACACTTTTACTCTCTGCTCCTACATTTTATAATTTTGATACATCAATTTAAATATTTTTATATTGCGTATCCCCTAACAAATTATCCTTCCTATTATTTTTAGTAGCTTTGTTTTTAAATCTTCATTTTAAAGATATAAATGGTTTACACAACACCATCACAGTATTAAAGTATTCTGAACTTGACTCTATAATGACTTTTACCAGTGAGTTTTATCCTATGTTTTCATGTTACTAATTAGCATCCTTTTTTTTTCAGGTTGAAGCACTCCCTTTAGCATTTTTGGTAAGGCAGGTCTAGCGGTAATGAACTCCCTTAGCTTTTGTTTGTCTGGGAAAGTCTATCTTTCATTTATTTCTGAAGTGCAACTTTCCTGGGTAAAGTATTCTTGGTTGGCAGGTCTTTTGTTGTTTTTATTTCTTAAGCACTTTGAATGTACCATCTCACTGTCTCCTGGCCTGTAATGTTTCTGCTGAGAAGTCTGCCGCTAGCCTTATTGGAACTGCCTTATATGTGATTTGCTTCTTTTTTCTTGCTGCTTTCAATATCTACTTTCTGTCTTTGATTTTTGACAATTTAATTATAATATGTCTTAGTGTAGTCTTGTGAGGAGTGAATCTGATTGGAGACTGTATTAATTCATTCTCATACTGTTAATAAAGACATCCCCGAGACTGGGTAATTTATAAAGGAAAGAGGTTTAATTGACTCACAGTTCAGCATGAGTTGGAAGGCCTCAGAAAACTTACAGTCATGGTGGAAGGGGAAACAAACACATCCTTCTTTATATGGTGGCAGCAAGGAGAAGTGCCAAGCAAAAGGGGGAAAGCCCCTTATAAAACCATCAGCTCTCATGAGAACTGAGACTCACTATCTCACTATCATGAGAATAGCATGGGGGAAACTGCCCCCATGATTTAATTATCTCCCACCATGTTCGTCCCACAACACATGGGGATTACGGGAACTATAATTCAAGATGAGATTTGGGTAGGGACACAGCCAAACCATATCAGACACCTCTGGCCTTCCTGTACTTGGATATTTATATCTTTTCCCAGATTTCGATGAGGAATGTTTTCTGCTGTTATTTCTCTAAGTAAAAATTCTATTCCTTTGTCCCTTTGCTCCCCCTTGTACTCCTACAATTAAAAAATTTGTGGCCAGGTGCCATGGCTCATGCCTGTAATCCCAGCACTTTGGGAGGCCAAGGCACACAGATTGCCTGAGCTCAGGAGTTCGAGACCAGCCTGGTCAACATGGTGAAACCCTGTCTCTACTAAAAAAAAAAAAACAATTAGTTGGGTGTGGTGGCACATGCCTGTAGTCCCTGCTACTTGGGAGGCTGAGGTAGAAGAATCGTTTGAACCCAGGAGGTGGAGGTTGCAGTGAGCCGAGATTGTGCCACTGCACTCTAGCCTGGGCTACAGAGTGAAACTCTGTCTCAAGAAAAAAAAAAATTTGCTCAGCCACATGTAGTGACTCACACCTGTAATCCCAGCATCATGGGAGGCTGAGGCGGGCATTTGAGGTCAGGAGTTTGACACCAGCTTGGTCAACATGGTGAGACCTTGTCTCTACTAAAAATACAAAATTTAGCCGGGCATGGTGGTGCATGCCTGTAATCCGAGATACTCAGGAGGCTGAGGTGGGAGAATTGCTTTAACCCAGGAGGCGGAGATTGCAGTGAACTGAGATCATGCCACTGCACTCCAGCCTGGATGACAGAGCAAGACTCCATCTCAAAAAAAAAAAAAAAAAAAAGTATTGCTCTTTTGATGCTGTCGCTGTATTGCTCTTTTGATGCTGTCCCATGGATCCTATATATTTTCTTTATTCCCTTTCATTCTTCGTTTTCTTTTTTCTACCTCTGACTGTATATTTTCAAACTTATCTTACTGTGTTTTTCTGGTGGTGTGTCACCTTGTTTTTATATGTTACCTGTTGCCTTGGGTTGATATCTCCACATTTTGAAGAAGTAGGGACTTATTCCATTTGCTGCAGAGTGGCTTTACTAGTCAGTCCATCTGGAAATTCTGCGCAGGTTGTCTGGAGTGGTCCATAGGTAGGCTTGCTACTGGAGTCTTTGGGCAGGCTGACCTGGTATCTGGGTCAGGTTAGCAGGCCTGGCGTATAAGTCCTCAGGGCTGGGCCTGGATCCTGGATCCACTGGGGTAGACTTATTAATTGGGTCCATTAGGGCAGGCCTGGAGCCTGTACCCACGACATCCAGTCTAAGACTGGGTCCATAGAGGTTTACGTGGTGCTGGTGTGGGCCTTGAGCCTGAGTCTTCTGGGACCAGCCAGGTGCTGGGATGGGTCTGATACCTGGGTCCACAGGGTTGTAACTGAAACCTGAACTCATGGAAGATAGGTCTGTGTCCTGGTCCACAGCAATTGACCTGGTGCTGGGAC
This sequence comes from Papio anubis, assembly GCF_008728515.1. Classification (NCBI taxonomy): domain Eukaryota; kingdom Metazoa; phylum Chordata; class Mammalia; order Primates; family Cercopithecidae; genus Papio; species Papio anubis. Next base: position 34,979,756 of record NC_044986.1, on the reverse strand, counting down.
AGGTCCAAAGCCTCAGTCTGTGGATGCAGACCCGGGTCCTAGGCCCACAGGGGCTGGCCTGGCACTGGGATCTACTTGGGTAGGTCTTGGCCTTGGGTCAACTGGAGTCTGGTGTCATCAGGACTGGCCTGGGTCCTGGGGCTAGTCAGTGATGAAGGAGGCATGGAGCCTGGGTCTATGAGGGCTGGTATAGAGCCTGGGATCATGGGTACTGGTTGGTGCCTAGGGCAATGGGGACTGGCCTGAAGCCTGGGCCCACTGGGGCTGGCTTGGAGATTGAGTGTATATGTGCTGACTTGGAAACTAGGTCTGTGAGGGGTGACCTGGGTTCCCAGGCCATGGGGGCCAGCATGGAACCTGGGTCCACAAAGGTGATCCTGAAGCCTGGGTCCATGGGGGCTGGTCCAGCCAGCACTGGGATCTACTGAGAATGGCCTAAACCTTGGGTCTGCTGGAGCTTGGGGCCACAGAGGTTGACCTGAAGGATAGGACAAAGGGACTGGCTTGGTACTGGGCATGCCTAGACTCTGTGTCCATGGGTTTCAGCCTGGTGCCTAAGGCTAGATGTGTCAACCTGGTTCTGGCCTAGTCCTGAAGCCTGAGGCCACAGGAGTTGGCCTGGTGATAGACGGGTCTAGAGTCTGTATCCACAGGGGCCAGCCTGAAGGCTGAATTAAAGGGTGCTATCTTGATAGCTAAGGCTGCAGGGGTGGTTTGGATACTTTGTCTGCTGGGGTTGGTCTAGCCTGGCCCTTCAGGGTGGGCCTGAAGCCCAGGACCACTAGGGCCAGTCCAATACTGGGGCAGGCCTGGAGCCTGGGACTGTGGGGCCTTGCCTGGTGCAGGGCAGGTTTGGAGACTCAGTCTGTAAGTACTGGCCTGGAGTCTGGTCCCATGGGGGCCTGACCAGTGCTCAGTTTTATTGGGGCGGTCCTGGTGTTGAAGGTCTGAAGCAAAGTCTGGTGTTCACTTCCCTCTCCTTCCCCCAAGTGCAGGGTATCTCTTTCAATGCTATGCTGCCTAGGGTTGGAGGAGTGGTATAAAACTGTTCTTCTTTCCATATTGAAGAGGTTCAATGTGTCTTATTTCTGTGCTCTACCCAGGTGCTATAATATTTCACCTGGCTTCCTTAGCTCTTGTGAAGGTATTTTCACACATAATTGTTGTGGTTCAAAAGGATGTTTCTGCAGGGAGGCAAGCTCTGGAAAGTCCTATTCTGCCATCTTGCTGCTATACTCCCAGCCTTCTTTATTGGCTAATTTTAAAGGCAACCCATCATCACACTGGTATGTAGTAGTTAAAGTGATCATTAGCAAAAAGGTCATGTTTCATAAAGGGAATCTGAGCTGCTAACTAATAATCAAAACACCTTTAAGACCAGCTGTGGGTAATTAGCACATTTGCACCAGTGATTTTCTACTCTGGTTTGAGACAGTCCAATTCAGCAAATAATTTTTTTAGTGTATGTTAGGTATGGATGTGTACTGCTTGCTAGAGGAAATATAGGAAAAGTATACTAAGTCCCTACCCTCAAGGAGCTTATATTCTAGGAAGGGAAATAACAAGTTTACAAATGACTGTAAATACCTGTAGATAACACCGTATATACTACATGCATAAAAGGATACAGATAACATGTTAATGAGGTTTTTTTTTTTTTTTGAGATGGAGTCTCGCTCTGTCACCCAGGAATCAGAAGAGAAAACATTCACTTACGATAATTCAAAAAAAGCGTCAAGAAAGAGTTGGTGGTCTTTGAGATAATCTTTGAAAGATAGCTTGAGTTTTGTTTAATGGAGATGTTGGGGAAGGCAATTACAGGTGTTGAAGAAATCCAGTCATACCCTTACACACTTAGTTCCTCTTTCATTCATCAAACTTTTATTGAGTACCTACTGTGTTTGAGGAGGACAGAGATTACTAAAAACAAAGTCTCTGCACGTCAGATTTCAGTCACTTTCAACTCAAATGTTTCTCCTCCTCATGGAGAAGGAGCAAAAAGAGATGAGCAGATGAACTGCAATGTAATATGCTCAGTATTTCATATAAGTCCTTAATTAAATGCTGTAAGTATTAGTCATGGTTCTCCAGAGAAACAGAACCTATACCAATAGGATATACATGTATATACACACACACAAAAAAAAATATATACACACAAACATATATACATAAACATGTATGTATATATACACATATGTATGTGTGTGTATATATATACACAAAGATATATACATATATATTACGTGTGTGTGTGTGTATATATATATATATAGAGAGAGAGAGAGAGAGAGAAACAGACAGATTGATTTTAAGTAACTGGCTCATGTAATTACGGATGCTGGGAAGTCCAAAATCTGTAGGGTAGGCTGCTGGCAGGGTGGAAACCCAGGGAAGAGCTGAGGTTGCAGTTCAAGCCTGAAGGCAGTCTTCTGGCAGAATTTTTGTTGTTGTTGTTCAGGGAAGGCCAGTCTTTTCTCTCTTAAGGTTGTCAACTGATTGGATGAAGCCCATCCACATTATAGAGGGTAATCTGCTTTACTCAAAGTCTACAGATTTAAATGTCAATTTCATCTAAAGAACATCTTCATAGAAATATCTAGAATAATGTTTGACCAAATATCTGGGTAACATGGCCTAGCCAAGTTGACACATATAATTAACCATCATACTATATGAGACAAATGGAACAAATTTGGTCCCAGCCTCCATCCATCAGATTAATCAGAGTGGCTGATGGAGTGGCATACTCCGTGTAAATCTGAGTTCAGCCAAGAACATGTAGGGCTGAGGGATGGATTGTTGGGAGAAGTAGTTGACTACCAGCCCTGATTATCTCTGCATGTTCTTGATGAGTGTGCCAGACTGCAAGATTTATGTCTTCTGATAAAAAGTAGTTTCTGCAGCTACTTACACAGGCAACTAAGTTGTCAAAATGACCACAGCATGACATCCATACAATTGCCCACCCCTGCTGGGAGGAATATTGTCTTGTTTGCTGCTTCCACAATGTTTGCTGATAGCATAAAAAGTGCTAGACTTTTGGTCTGAACTCCTCAGCTACAGCTCAGACCCACTGCATGTGTAGCATAAATTTGGGCCCAGTGCATTGTTCCTATGAGTCTTGGTGGCCAGGGAAACCCATGCAAATATGCTAATGCTCATGATGCTTGCTGAGTATATAAAGTCTTCTGTTTCTGACCTAGAAGACTTGGGCTTTCTGTCTGAATCCATGGAGCAGCAAAGGCAAACTTGTTAGCTTGCAAATAGGGTAACTCTCAGGCCCTTCACAGTCCTTGACAGTTATAGTGATGAGGATGGGATGCCAACAGTGACATGACTTTAAGGACAGAGGCTTTGCAGGTTGGATTTGGGGATGTAAGACTTCCCAGGAGCTGGCAGTAAATGCTCTCACCAAAATAGTGAGTGATGCTGAGGAGTAAGGGTTCCCCAGTGTCCTATTTTTAATGAACAAAAGTGGAATTAATTATTTGGAGGCAAACAGTGATAGGATTGAAACAAGCCACCAAAATGGTACCTTGGCTGTTGGTCACTTTCCCAAGGAGGGTGATGGAAAGGATGTTTATTATGACAACGGGATAGCAAGCCCTGTGATCCTAACCCAGGTGCAATGTGGTTGTGTTTACTGAATAGATTATGTCAGTAATTATGAACTTACCACCTGACACGGGGCTTTGGAAGGGCTGAAAATATTGGAAACTCATTTGGCTGAGCTGTGAGCAGCTGTCACACCACTCAAAACTGAAAGTAGAAACTAAACCAGTCTTGAAAAAGAACATATTCATTTTTGCACTCACTCACACTTTCCAATTTCAAAGTTTAATACAAAGCTACAGTAATCAAGAGATTATGGTATTGGCCATACTCGCTTGATTACTGTACATATACATATATGCATAAAAGTAGACATAAAGATCCATGGAATAAAATTGAAAGTCCAGAAATAAACTCTTACATCTATGGTCACTTAATTTTCAATAAAAGTGCCAAGACAATTCAATGGGAAAAGAATAATCTTTTCAACAAATGGTATTGGGACAACTGTATCTGCATGCAAAAGAATGATGTTGAATCTCTACCTCACATCATGTACAGAAATTAACTCAAATGGACCAAAGACCTAAAGATAGGAGAGCTGAAACTATACAAATTCTTAGAAGAAAAAATAGGAGATCTTTGTGGCCTTGGATTGAACACCAAAAGTACAAATGACCAAAAAATAGATAAATTAGAGTTCAGCAAAATTAAAAACTTTTGTGCTTAAAAGGACACCATCAAGAAAATAAAAAGACAACACACAGATTATTGGACTTCTGGTCTCCACTTCCATATGTGAGGAGTTTAGAAGTCACCATTCCTTTTGATCAATAAATAAAAAGTTGAACAGTCTGAAAAATCAACAATTTTTCTTGGATCCATTAGAGAGGTGAGGACATAGCGCAAACCGCTGCCCCCAAAATTGGAGAGACAGACAGACAAATACAGGGAGTCATGGCATACCACAGCAGACAACCTAAACTGTAACTGTGCTGGAGGCTCAGTGTGGACAAGTTTGAGAGTTTGCAACTCCCAGAGAGTCACTGGGAGAACCCCAACAATTTTGTGAGTTTTACCTCCAGGAGCTCAACCAGGATCTCACAGCAAATACTGGGCAAAAATTCTTCATGCTTCCAGTGGGGGCAAGGGAAAAGGAACTATTTTGAAATATGCCAGAGAACTCTGTTTTTTTGTTTTTTTTTTTGTTTTTTTTTGTCACCAGGCTGGAATACAGTGGCTCGATCTTGGCTTACTGCAACCTCCGCCTCCTGGGTTCGAGCAGTTCTCCTGCCACAGCCTCCTGAGTAGCTGGGACTACAGCTGCACACCACCACGCCAGGCTAATTTTTTGTATTTTAGTAGAAACGGGGTTTCACCATGTTGGGCAGGATGGTCTCCATCTCATGACCTCGTGATGTGCCCACTTTGGCCTCCCAAAGTGCTGGGATTACAGGTGTGAGCCACCGTGCCTGGCCTCTGTTCTTAACAAGTTCTGCCCTCAGGAGAAACTAGTTAACCATAACCTAACTTGTTGGGGTATTATCAGAGCCTAACTGACCTAAGTGACAGGGAATACCCAACTCCAGTCAGCTCTAGCCTTCCATGCAGGAGAAGGGAAATATCAACTCCAGCCCACTCTAGCCATCCTGTTCCACTAAAAGGGGAAAGAAAAATACTGAAAAACACTTGTGAAGTTCACAATCCAAAGGCACAGGCTCACAAAAAGTCTGAGACCTAATCATAGGACTATACGATGCTTCCTCTCCCCGCATACCTTACCACCATATTACTAAAGGCTTATTTACAATTGTTCTTTTTACCTGATACATCACATCTATCCAGATAAATTACAAGGCACACTGAAAGGCAAAAAACACAATTTGAAGAAACAGAGCAAACACTAGACATGGCAGGAATGCTGAAATTATCTGACTGGGAATTAAAAATAGCTGTTATTAATATGCTAAAGGATCTAATGGATAAAGCAAATAGCATGCAAAAGCAGATGAGCAATGTAAGCAGAGAGATGGATATTCTAAGAACTAAAAGAAAAAAACCGCTAGAGATCAGAAATACTATAACACAAATGAAGAATGCCCTTGATAAGATTATTAGTAGACTGGACATGGCTGAGGAAATAATCTCTGAATTTGAGAAAATATCAATAGAAACATCCCAAATTGAACAACAAAGTGAATAAAGACTGACTAAAATAGGGCAGCATATCTGAGGACTGTGGGACAGCTGCAAAATGTGTAACAAACTAGAAGGAAAAGAAAGAGAAAGGAATTGAAGAAATAATTGAAACAATAATGACTGAGAATTTACTAGTAGGTGGACCCCAACAATTCTAATAACAAAAGACAGTCATAAGTACTATAACAGGGCTATAGGAGCCTTGAGGAAAAAAGCTTTATTCCCTGAATGATTTCAAAGGGAAGCAGTGCAGCTTTATTTTAAAATATTTTATTAATTTAGGTTCAGCTGGGAGGTCCATCTGAAGACAGTGGTATGGAAATAACATATTGAAATGAATCAGAAAACTTCAGAGCTGAAGGGAACCTCAGATTGTCCAATTCAACCTCTAAATTAGAGACAGACCCAGAGTGCCCAGTGCCCTACAATGAGTGAGTTGGTGTCAGAACGTGGAATCAGATCCAGAATTCCTGGTCTTCCAGTTGGTGAGCCTTCTATCCCAAGGCCCTCCTTTCTTCCTGCTGTCACATCATTGTGGTGCCCTGGAGTAAGGAGCCTTCTCAGGAACATGTATTATGCAGGTAACTAATATTACAAATGTCCAGCAATGACGTCTTGTTGCACAGTCTTTGCTAATTCTTCCCTCTGGCTCCTCCCTTCCGGCCAGTAGTAATATCTCCTACCTCAGACATCTAAAAAAACTTTGTCTATTGATCATTTGGATCCCTTCCTCCCTCTCTTATTTTCACAAATATTTATTGAGTACTTCCTATGCAAGGCACCTTATGTTAGACTCCGGGGATAATGAGTGAACAAGACAGACTTTAACATACACATCCATCGTCTGTTAACTCTCTCTCCAAGGCTTTACGTCACCCAACACAGATTGTAAACATGGAGAGAAGGAATCTAACATTATTTTTTATGTTCTACAGAAACTAAAACAGTGCTTTGCTTTAGTGTATGTCATAAGGTTCTTGAACAAAGATATTAAAAGAATTATCGGTGAAATTTGTAAACATACTCAAAAACGGAATAGTATAATAAACTACCAAATGTTCTGCCATTCTTGTTTCAAAGTCTGATGACAGGTGACAGAGAGTGTAAATGGGGATGGCTGGGCCAGTGACGGGGAAACTCTAGGCACTAAGCTCAGTCGGGGATCCCAGATAAAGGGCCAGGCAGTGAGATACACCACTATTATTTGCATAAGGGGCAATAAACAGGAAGCAATGAAGTTTGCCAAGTGCTGGTGGCAAGGGCAGGACAGAGCAGCATGTTCAGGGAGCTGGAGCTAAACTGTGCTGAACACTGCTGCCTGCCTCTGTGCCTGGCGGTGGGTGGACCATACCTCAGGTTGGTCTTAGAGACACTGTGTGGCCTCTGATGTGTGACTGAGCGTCTTTCCCCCACTGCAGGCTTTGCGGATGCTGTTCCTGTTGAGCGATGCTCTGCTCTTCCACCAGCCTCTAATGGCTGCCTCTTCAGTGAAGACCTCCTTGGCCACACTTTCTAAATTATTCATTATTCAGTTTAGCAACTGCTTCCTTCACAGCATTCTGAATTTTGTAATTAATTGTTAGTTTACTTGTTTATTTTTAGTCTCTCCTTCCAGACTGTAACCTCCAATGAGGGCAGGGATCTTGTCTTTCCCCTTTCACCTCCATTTCATCAGAATCTAGAAGTGTCTGGCACATAGTAGATACTCAATAAATAGTTGTCAAATGAATGAATGATAGACAGTACTAAATATTTTGTTACTATGTCAAAAATTGAAGCAAGAGTTGAGTACAGAGGAGTAGAAAAAAATAAAAAGGTAGTTGATAATTTAATCAGGGCAACATAAACCTCTAATACAGTTCTCAATTCTGGCTTCACATTAGAATCACTTGGACTTCAAAAAAAATATCAACACCTGGGATCCTCTACAGATCAACTTAAACAGGAATCTCTGGAGTTGGTGCCTAAACATACGTATTTTTATAAAAGCTCCCTAGGTGACTATAATGTTCAGCCAGGCTTGAGAACCACTGCTCTAACAAAGAAAGGCTATAAGGATTGTGACAACAAGATGAGGGTGAATTTTAGAGTAGAAGGCAGGTCTTCTGCCATCAAATTTAGGGTAAGTAAAAATGGTGTGTTCTATTGAATCCTTTCAATGCTTAAAACCGAATCAAGGATGAAACAAGCAGAGATTGATAATGGTTGAAAGTTAGTAAGTGAGGTATCTAATGACTGACAGATTCTTTTAAAAAAGTTATTGTGTAGTACATTTAAATAAGAATTAAAAAGCAGAATTTGTTCTATTTCTATTTTTAATAAAGACTTTTGCTTTTATTTAAACAACCACAAAACCATAATTGAGTTAGAAAAAAACATAATGTATTATCTTGGTTCTATCAGAGGCTTATTTTTTGGTTCCTAAAGGTCACAACCAGACACCATTGTACCCTTAATGTTTGCAAAGTCTTTAAGATGAAATATTCTTAAATTTGTCATATTGTGGCATTCACAAAAGTGCCTTCCAATCTACCAAAGGACATTTATTTTTTTCCTCTCCCTTATTTCCTTTCTTTTCTCTTCCTCCCTCCCTCCCTCTCTTTCTTCTTAGGTCATTTTTAGATAATTCTTTAGTGTTTTCAGCGAGCTGATGAGGTTAGGTGAGTGCAGTTCTTCTCATTCCAGACCTGACCTTGCTTCTCACTGTCTGCACGTTGCTTCAAGGATGGCGAATTGTGTTCCTAAGCTCAAGTGCAGCGAGACTATAATTGCTTCTTCTCCCTAATTTATTTAGGAGGCCACACAATTTGCTGTAGCTGTAATCCCTCAGTATTGCAATCTAGGAACAATATAAATGGCTGATGGCAGAGTGGAATTTTCAATTGTTGCTTCTCAGTGATTCACATAATGTGCTGTCATTAGCACTTTGATGTGACATATCATGGTTTCCAGGGCTTATTGGGCCATTTATAAATACCAAATGAAGGTGTTGGGGCCTGGTTACTGCCTTAATTGCCTTCACTGGGAAAGGTTGCCAGAATCTTCTCCAGAGGGAAATAAAATGTAATTTTTAGTTTATCTTTAACCATTGCAGTCAATTCCTCTCAAGTGAAGGAATCATTGCTTTCCTTTTTCGTTCTTCTCATTTTCTAGTTAAGTTACTAGAAAATTATAAAAAGTTAAACTACTTTTACCAAAAAATCTACTTTTCATCCTTTAGTCATCATTGCTTGATTTCCAGATATCTAAATATTAAATGTATATCAAATATATATCAAATGTATATTTGATATCAAATATATATTATCTCACCACAGTTATATTCAGATTATTAATAATAATTATTGTGACTTACAGAATTTTAACAAAGTGACTTTATAAATAATAATAGTGATTAACATTTACTGAGTATTTACTATGTGGTAAAAGATACACATGCATTGGCTCGTTTAATCTTTCTAACAACCCTCTGAGGTAGACACTATTATTGTCTCCATTTTATGAGAGGAAATTGATGTTTATTGATGCTTATAAATCCAAGGACATATAGCTAGTAAGTGATAGAGCTAGTTTTGAAACTTGATTCCAAGTCAATACTTTTAAGCAGTACATTCAAATACTTCCCTGTCTGTAACACCAGCACAGTTAATCCCATTTCACAGAGGAAGAAATGAAGACTCATGTAACTAGAAAATTGTGGTGCTGCATTTTGAGCTTGCACCTTCTGATTTTAGGTCTAGAGTGCTTTCTGTTTCCCAAGGGGGCTTCCATCGGCGTGAGCTGTTACAACTGTTAGTGTTGTTGCTGACATCCTGCGCACACTGCTCAGGCTGATAAATAAGCAAGGGAGGAGAACTCCTAGTAGAAAATCAGAGGAGTGTCTAAGTGAAAGCATTAGGAGCAAAAGAACTGCCTTCCTGTCAGATGGTGCAGAGCACAGGCTCTGGTTTGAGCAGCCAGGGTTTAGAGACACAGAGGAGAAAAGAGCAAGTCATGTTCCCTGGGCATGCAGCCCAGGCACTTCGGCCACTGACGTGGAGCCAGCCTGAGTCTCAGTGATTGATCCTGCAGCCAAGGATGCCCTTCTCTCAGCAGCCGCAGGTTCCACAAAGGAAAGCTGCACATGGTGAAGTCTTTGTCAGGGCCTCTAATGGGAGCATTGGGTTTCACATCACAGCTACCCCTAAACAGGTACACTCTGCTTCTTTCATCTTCCTGATGGCTCCCACGGGAAAGAAAAGAAAGAGAAAGGCGGCTTCACCAAGAAACAGGTCACAGGCTGGTTTGGCTGTGTTTTGTGCCTCCCCTGACCTACCACCTCCAGGTCTGTAGCTTTGAAATTCTTTAATTTTCATACACCCTGTGTGGCCACTGGAGAGCAATGGGAAAATTTTTCTTAATTTTTCCTAATCCATCTAACATGACTCACTGGAAAATTAATGCCTCTGTACCTTTACATACACTACTGCTTCTGTTTGGAAGGTCCTCCCCAGACCCCAAACTCTTCTTCCTATGGCTAAGTGGCCCTTTTTAAAGATTCAGCTCAGGCATTGTTTCCTCCAGAAAGCCTTCCTTGATGCCCCATGCCTCCCTCCACTCAATCTGGCTTCTGTACTCCTCTTCTAATACACTATAGGGCTTCTGTTATAGTCCCTGCTACCTTGTCTATCTCCCTATCTCTACTGTAAGCTCCTAGAGACTGTGTGTCTAGTGTCTAGCATAGTATCTAGCACATAGCATGAATGCAATAAGTGTTTATGAATAAATGAAACATGAATAATAAGGGAACATTTGCATAGCTATTTAAACACAATCCTTTTGAAATACTCTTTTTTCTTTGAAAAATAGGCCTTTTTTTAAGATCTTAAAAGCGATAATGCTGATTGCAGCAATTTTACATACAAAAAATTCATGTAAGAAAATAAAAACTGCCTGTAATCTTACCACCCAAAGAAAACCACTTTTAACATTTAGATGCAGTCCTTTCCAGTAATTTTCTACATGTATGTATATATACCAAATCACAATCCTATTTTTATACCTAATTTTCTCAAAGATCGTAACAGTAACTTCTGGAGGTAGAGGTGGCATTTTTACCCCAATTTAAGTGATGGGAAAACTGGAATACCAAGATACACATCTAATTAATGGCAGAGTTAGGATAGAACTCATGAATCTTATCATAGTTTCAGGCTCCTGCTGTTTCCCAGGTGCTGTTTTTTTTTTTTTTTTTTTGTTTTTTTTTTTTTTTGAGACAGAGTCTTGCTCTGTTGCCCAGGCTAGAGTGCAGTGGCATAATCTTGGCTCACTGCAACCTCCACCTCCAAGGTTCAAGCGATTCTCCTGCCTCAGCCTCCTGAGTAGCTGGGACTACAGGCGCCTGCCACCACGCCTGGCTATTTTTTTGTATTTTTAGTAGAGACAGGGTTTCACCGTGTTAGCCAGGATGGTCTCGATCTCCTGACCTCGTGATCTGCCTGCCTCGGCCTCCCAAAGTGCTGGGATCACAGGCGTGAGCCACTGTGTCTCAGGTGGTGTTCTTCTTGTATCAATCCAGCATCAATGGAACATGCATTTGTAACTGGGTGTCCTTGCTCTACACAGGGAGAGATTTAAGCCCCGTGTCCACACCATGGCTCAGCAGTGCACACTGGGCATTGTCTCTAACACTTTGGAGGGAAACAAGGATGGAGCATCTAGGATCTTGTTCTAGGATCTTGTGATAGGCTCATCAACTGTGCTAGGCAGGCACCAGTAAGAGTTAGAGTTTCCTTCTGATGGCCAAATGGTATCTGAACAGCAATGGCTTGGTTCAGAGCACAGTGCTATGGGAACTGCAATCACAGGTTCAATCTCACCATAGACCAGCGAGTTGTACTCCAATCCACGACTAATGACTATATTCCAGAACAATGTACACAGCAGGCACTCAATAAGTGTGCATTGGGCCGAGTTGAGTGTATATTATTCATCAGGGAAAGTAGGCAAAAAGGTATGCTGACAGTAAATTTCCATACCACCGTACCCAGTGTGGAAAAGGCAATCCAATGTGATCTAGCTTTTTATTTTATTCCAAATAAAGGACGAAATTGTAGTCCCACAAACACACATCAGATTATTAGTTCCATAGATGAATTTATGTGCATGTCCCTAGAATGCCAAGCATGAAGCCAGACACAACTGAGGTGTCCATGTTTTTTGAATTGAATTGTGCGAAGACAGCCTGGTGTGGGAGTTAAGATGTCGACTAGTAATTCACCATTCCTTTCCCTGAAAGCTCTGTAAATCAAGCTCTTAAAAAAAGCAGCAAGCTAAATTCCAAAACCCTCTCTGAGGAGAAATGCCCATGACTGGTGGGGTCTGGACTATGTCCACCAAATGTGCAGATCTCTTCTGCACAAACATCGTCTACTCCCAAGGGAGCCCGTGACTGACTGACCGGCTGTGGAGACTCACATGTCCCCTCTTTCCCAGTGTTGAGGGGGCCAGGGGAAGGGAGTGGGAGTCGAGTGATGAAGCACGGCTGAACTGAATATTCTCTTTCCAGGAGAAGGAAAATGTTACAGCAGGAGGTGGGTGGCACTTTTCTGGAGGAATAACCATAAAGAACATGGGGTATATTTGAAAATGATCTTTTCTGAGGACAAGTTTCTCTTTTAAAGAGCTATCCTCATATTCTCTCTTACCTTAGATTGGGGCTATTGAAATGGTCCTGCCAGAGCTAGGCTAGAATGCCACAAACTGGGATTAAAGTTGACTGGGCAGGGGGAGGGGTAAAATGGGATATGGGTTGAAGAGCCATAAGGCCAGGATGCTCACTTTTTCTGAATTCATTCAAGAGCACTGGTTTTGGGAGGCAACCAAAATGCAACTCACTAATTCCCTAAGCGCTTAACAAACTCTCTTGAAGATTTAATCACAATGTAAAATCCACAAGTTTTTATTGGCAGTGTTTAGTTATCAATTGCACAACTCTCTGAAGTGGCAACCAGTACAATTCCCAGGTCTGTCTCCATTACACATTCCAGGGGCCTGCTGGCAATGTGTGTCAGATTGGTGTTCTGGTCTAGCCTTGTAAATTCCTTCCAGGGGAGACTTAGGATACACTCTCCCAGCTGCCAGGTTCTCTACTTATAAGGTGCAGAATTTATTAGTGAAAAGAAAGATAAAAAGAAAGCCTGCTACCTTTTTAAGTGCTTTTACATACAGTTTCTTTATTACAGTTTGGTGTTTCCAGAAATACAGCTGCCCAGATCATTTGAGTCTTTGTGCTGAATCAGTGGAACTTGTTTTCTCTTCCCATGAATTTCTATGAGCTCTGCTCCACCGTGTATCAACTGAGGTCTTTTGTGCCATGCTTTTAAAGAAAGTCACTGGCAGCAACTCTCATTTGAGGAGGACAAAGCCATGAGGACTGACATCCTTAATTTACACATGGCCATGCAAAGGTACAAAGAGGGTTGATACGGAATCCAAGTTTGTCCAACTCTGGAAATGAAGCTTGTCTAGTCACCCAAAGACTCTTTTTCCAGTCTGTTTTCTTCTCTCCAATTTCCCAACATGCCTGGTTTCATTTCCGTGCATTTAAGGCAATGTTGGCCTCAGACCACAGCAAAGACATCTAAGAGGCTACCATAAGAAATAGTGTGGTATTTAGAAAACACAATTTAGAACTGGAAAACGTGTTCCAGCTCTCTTACTACTCATCTGACCTTGGATAACTCACTCAATAATGTCACAGAACCTTAGTTTCTCTTTAGCAAAATAAGTATAAATATTCATATTTATCTCACCATGTTATTTTCAGAGCAATTTTATGACAAATTGCAATTCTCTGATTTATGTTTATTTATTTTCCATTTATCAGTACAGTTCACTATATTATAAACTCCAAGAGTTCAGGAACCTTGTCTTTTTGGTTCACCACAGTGGCCCATTGCCAGGAACAGCAATCAGCACATAGTACCTGATCAAGAAGAGTGAATGAAATTTGAATGAGTGATGAAAGGAATAAAGGAAAAAAGGAAAGAAAGGAAAAAGAAGGACAGAGGGAAGTGTTCAGAGCATTGTAGATGCCATTTATGAAAGTGATCTGTACATTGTTAAGTATTATCTGCATCCTTTCTAACTAACATTTGATGCGTTAATTATGCCAGGGTGAGCTGTTTAAAATGTAAGTAGATCATGTTACTTCCCTAATTAGGCCTTCCAATGGCTTTTCATACTATTTACAAGTCAACCCCTTTCAGCATACAAAGCCCTAGGTGATATGACTCCTGCCTGCCTCATTTCCAACTTCTCCCCCTTCCTCATCATGCCCCGGTCACCCTAGTGTTCTTGCGTTTCCTCAAATGTGCCAGGTTTGTTCTTGCCTTGGAGCTTTTGTGTTAGTTTCTTCCCCAGCCTGGAAAGTTAGTTATAAAGGATGCAGATAATACTTAACAATGTACAGATCACTTTCATAAATGGCATCTACAATGCTCTGAACACTTCCCTCTGTCCTTCTTTTTCCTTTCTTTCCTTTTTTCCTTGCCCCTCCCCAGCTAGCAGTCCCTCTGTTAAATGAGGTGGAATTGGATCATCTCGAGGGGGGATCCCAGCTCTGAAATTCTATGACTTGATGAGAGCAGTCTGACCTTTTGTCGTGACCATGACTTCTGTGATAAAGGATAACCCGTGTAATATTTCTGATAAGCGTAGCTTTTCTGGTCTGTGGAATTTCTCTGATTGGCCAATAAGGTCACTAGACAAACCCATATTTCTGCTTTTGCCATTCTAGTTTATTCTTCTCTTTCCTTTTCTTTCCTAGAGAAGTTGACGCTCTTGGTAAATTCCCTCATTGTCACATAAGGCTCAACATCTAACTGTAATTGCACTTCAGCCACTCCTCAAGAGATGGGTTCCTAGTGTGTCTGATCTTGGCTAACACTCCCCCATCTGCTTTCAACATGTTGCATTTGATGTCAACTAATGTCTCCTATTAGCATTAAAATAAAACAATCTGGAAAAATTCACTCTCAAGCAGAGTTCAAACAGGCCACAAGTAGATGGGGAATCTCAACTGCACAAGGATTGTTAAAACAATAGTAATAAATATACAAATATGTATAAATGAATGTATGTATATCGCATACTGTACATACATATGTATGTGTATATATAAAAGTGAGTGAGTGATTAGATGTGTGTGCATGTGTGTATGTGTATGTGTGTGTGTGTGTGTGTGTGTGTGTGTGTGTGGTGAAGCCAAAAGTCTGTGAAATGGATCAAGGGAACGAAGACAAGAATGTTTCTGTTCAATTAATGAAATTAACTGGTAACAGCAAGAGGAAAATATTCTCCTAGTATGGAACAAGGCATGATCAAAATAACTGAATGATATGGAAAAGGAGTTGGGAATCTTTATCCAACACTTACTGGTAATGGGTTAAAATTCTGGTCCACGAGGTGATTGTATCCATGGTCAAAAAATGAGTGCCGTATCACGACATCAATGCCCTGATTGGCCAGCATTCCTAAAGTGTTCAACCATCTAAAAGGCAGAGGAAAAGAGCTACATCAATATATTTTTAAAACGGCATACTACAAGCTGTATGGAGATTGGCTACTATATATACATATACACCAATCTCCAGTCACCAAATTTACCTAGTACTTTGAAGAGGGTTATTTTAAGCATTAAATTCACAGCTGTAATATATTTTAGAGATTATCAAATCCAAACTCTGCATTTGATAGAAAAAGAAACAGAGGTCTAGGGGAGTAAAATGAACCACTCTTGATCATTAAATAGTTTGTTGTTAATGACTTAACTTTTTATTCCTGAAATAGTAACAAATGAACACCCTAGCCATTTGTAAGCCTAATATCCCTCCTGGCCAGAGGACATACAATTACAGACAGAGGAGCACACATTGTGCATTCCATCCCTCAAACTCCCCTGCTTATACCCTGTCCCTGAACATGTACCTTTAACAGAACTCTAACTCATATACTCCTATGACCTATGCAAATATAGTCTAGTCATTAGCAACCTTCATATATCACTGTCAGTAGTCAATGCAATAATAATTTTCCTTGGCACTATAAGTAACTCTTCAGGGATTCAAGTATGCTACCATCACACATATTTCGCAGTGGAGGATCTGCGCTGTTCACACACTTATCATCTATCCCACTGTGCCAAACACCCATTTTCCAGGGCATGCCATCCTTCAAAAATACTGCCTTCTTGGTTCTTCCACACTGCTGACTCTGCCTTCGTTATTTACATTTTCAGCTCATTCATCCATTCATGCATTCATTTGGGGTTCTCTTTCTCTTCCTACTTCTGAAACTTAGGGAAACTTCTACTTGTAATAATACATGGAATAAATGTGGCTTAGAGATTCAGTCTTCTCTACATGTAAGATAAGGCATTTCACAACTTGTCCTAAATATATGTGTGTACAGCTTTATTTACCTCTTCCCCATCTTCTCTCACCCTCAACCCCATTTCCCACAGGCTCCAAGACACATAAAACTACTCTTGGCTACCCAAATACACATTGCTTTCTCACACTTACCTAAGTCCTTATACATGTTTTAATTTCTGCTTAGAGTTCTCTTCCACTCTTCTTTGAACCTATCCGTTTTTGTCTAGCAAATTTCTTCTCATATATTAATCTCCAAATCGAGTGTCATTTTATTCTAAACTCTGCTGCCCCAGCCAACAGTGGTACCTTCCTCTGTACTTCCCCAGATCTCTTATTCATGCCCTCAGAAAGTCCACAGAAAGAATCACTTAACTTGCTTCTCTCCCTTTCCCCTGTCAGGTATGAGCTCATCAAGCATAGACATAATGTCTGAACTTGTACTCCAAACACCCATCACCATTCCTGGCACACCATAGGTACTCAATACTCTGTTGACTTGAAATCTGTCTGGATAAAATTAGATTCTCGGAACTTTGAGAATCACCATTTAGCACACTGGGGAAAATTACACATACTTATGATTTCCCAAATCTGAAACCATATGGAGCTCCAAACCCGTGACTTGAAGAATTACATTTTTTTCCTTGCTGGGATAAAGGGCATTGCTAATTTTTATATTGTGAATAAATATTATGCCTATATTCAAATATTTTTTACATCTACAATTATATTTTATTCTCATAAAAACTAACAAATATTTACTGACAATTTAGAGTTACAAAAATAAAACAAAACAAAAAGCAAAGCAAAACACAAAAGTTTTAAATCAAAAAGGAAAACTGACTATAATATAGTAGAATCATTTTTGTTGTTGTTCTTCAAATTGGAACATTGTGACCCAGGAATTGAAATTACTTTTGGAACGTAACATGGCTAAGCAAGCTACTTGCCTTCATAATTTTTATTAATTTGGTAATCCTATAAAATCAAGATATCAGCTTTAGCTTTTCCTTTAGCCACTGAGACATACTATGAAATACCTTGTCAAAGGCTGTCCTGTGGTAGAACTATAACCAGAACCCATGGCTTTCGGAATAGAATGGTTAATACAAAAGATACCTTCATCTTCCTCCTATAATAACAAGCCCCCTCAGAAAGGGAAAGAAATGGTTTCCCCAGGTTCCTTTCTATGCTAAGCTAGAGAGAGTTGATAAAATGACTGGTGTATCTAACCAAAGATGCTACCCTGCCATTATTTTCCACTCCACTAAAGGTGAATATCTACTATGTGCCAGACACTATTAGGTGCTTGAGACATGGCAGTATGCCAAGAGTATTTGTGGTCCACCAAAGAATCTCAAAGCCCTAGCTGGGAAACACTACTCTTGAACACTTGGTAGCAGAGAATCCCGATTTATGCATACATGCATGTGTATATGTCCTGGTGAACTCAGAGTTATGTGATATATTAACATTTCAAAAAGGCTGGAAAAATGTCTTCTTTTCAATTTCTTGCTAGCCTCCTAGAGCTTCCTAGAATGCTTTACTGCTCCCCCACCCCTCCCATCCCCAACAGGAAGCAATTTCTGCCCCTTGGAGAACTGAACTCAAAGGGCACATTGCTGGGTGCTGCCAGTGGAGTTGAGACCAAATGGGTGACAAAGAAGTAAGAGAAATCGGGAGCAGAATAAACTAGTTTTCATCTGATCTGTGTCAACTAAGCATTGGATATCTGAATTACAAACAGAATATAAACTACTATGTTCATCCGTGTTCTGCAAAGTGATTGTAGAAATCTATGGCTATTTGGCTGATGCTCATGAAAAGACAGTTCTCTTTTTCAACTTCCTCCATGAAGGTCTGCAGTATTTCTCATTCCTTATCATTCCCTAAAGGGAAGAATGCTCACAAAACCACTCAGTACAACTGGGCTGCTTGCTGGGCCCTGTAGCAGCATCCTATAGTGACTGCTGAGCAAATGTCATTCCTCTGCTGATTCCAAGGGGGCCCCTGCAGCACTGACGCCCTGGCTTCTCATCTTTCAACGGGTCTCATATCAAGCCAGTGGAGAGTGGGAGTGTACTTTTGTGGGTTTTTTTTTGGGAGGGTGGGGTGGAGGATGGAGTCTCGCTCTGTTGCCCAGGCAGGAATGCAGTCTCAGCTCACTGCAACCTCTGCTTCCCAGATTCAAACGATTCTCCTGCCTCAGCCTCCCAAGTAGCTGGGACTACAGGCGTATGCCACAATGCCCAGCTAATTTTTGTATTTTTAGTAAAAATGGGATTTCACCATGTTGGCCAGGCTGCTCGAACTCCTGACCTCAAGTGATCTGTCCACCTTGGCCTCCCAAAGTTCTGGGATTACAGGTGTGAGCCACCGTGCCTGGCTGGGAGTGTACTTTTGAAAGAAGATTCTTAATGACACTATATCAAAGGTGACTCACTCCACTTCATGCATTTGAACCATGCTTGCTGCCCATGTCTGTGCTACACAATGTAAGATGCTGAGGACACAGAAATGGAAGACCCAAGGTATCACCATGAATTACACTGACTCATTTTCTTTATCTGCATTTGCCAGAACTCCATCTGTAAAGGCAATCCACTTAACTGGCCTGATTTGTCCTTCATTAATGTATTAAAGAAGTTACCTCTATACAGGGGAACCGAAGCTGCATAATTAGGAACAGCTGTTAGTAGCAAAACACACAGCTGAGGGCAAAGCTACAGTTCTTAGGAGGACATTGCTCAGTCAAAAATCCAAGGCCACAGGACTGTACTGGAGCAGGAACAAGTCACTTATTTAGTGGTCCTGAGGGGTTTGTCCCTGCCACATGACACTGGCAAGCTAATGAGAGGCCCTTATGCCTCTGGCTTAAGTCATTCTCCAGATGACTGTAGTAGCCTTCAAATTCATTTTCCCATTCCTTCCCAACTTTTGTGAATACCATTAACAAAGCCAAAGTCAGAAAAAACACAAGTCAGATTCTCCAGATTTTCTCTCCCTCTCTTTCTCTGTCTCTCCTTCACAATCTTCAATGGCTTACTGTGAATATAGAACAAGGCCTCACTTCCTCTACTGGGTTTTCAAGACCTTCTGTAATTTGGTGGTAAACCCTTTCCTGAGTCTCAGCCCTCATTGCACCCTCGCAGATAACAAAGCTTTAGTCACATTAGCCATTCTCTGCTCCTCTGTGCCTTTGCTCATAATGTTTCTTGGGCTTAGAAGGCTCCCTCTGCCATCACCATGACTCCCACCTATAGAAATTAGAGTAATCCTACTATGCGGCACTCATGCCACTTTTTCCATGAAGTCCTTCCTGATACTCCCAGTCACAGAAATTCTTTATTCCTTTGCATGTCTATCATTTTTCTTTTGTAGACAGACCATGTGAGGCAGAAAGGCAGGTGGTCTGCTGCAGTGGTAAAGGAGCTGCACTCTGGAGCAAACTGCCTGGGTTTGAGTCCAAGCTGTGCCACTAACTAAATGAGTGATCTTGGATAAGTTACTTCACCTCTTTCAGTTTTCTCATCCATAAATGGGATAATAACAGCATCTATTTCACTAAATTGTTATAAAAGCAGTAGCATCTATGTCATTGGTTGTTAAATTATGAAATACAAATAAAGCACTTCAGACAGTGGTAAGCACCGTATTATTAAAAGTATGGTTACTACGGCACTTACCTCCTACAGCTTTACAATGTAGTTATCGCCTATCCCAGTTCCACCAATCATATTTTTTCTGGAGGGAAAAAACCATGCCTTATTGTTACCTATCTCCCAAGACTATAGTGAAAATTGGCTTAGAAAATGTATGTTGTTTACACTGTGTTTTGAACTTTAGACAATCAATAAAGCCCTTATTACTATAATTATTACTGTTACTAATATTACTTACTATAATCTTTGTTCTGATGCCTGTGCCTGACATTTTAATATCTAGAGAAGGCATTGATCATTGTTGAATGGTTTAAGACATACACAAATGAAGGAAATGAACTTTCAACAGGAAACATGCCTCACCCCTTGGATGGGCAGAATAATCAGCAATATCAGAGATTCACTGTCCTTTCCTCCTGAAAGCCCCTGGGGGTGAAATTTCAAGTGTTACTCACAAGAATCCTGCAGCATAGGAATCTGATAGATTGTTTGTGCCTCCAGCTGAGGTGGTCACCACACCTTCAAGCCAAATCTTCTTTCCTGGAGTGTATGTATTAACCACCTGTTTACATAACAAAAGCAGAAGGGGATAATGAGGTTTTAAAAACTATTCCCACATGAGAAGAAACATACATTCCCTTAAGGAAGTTGATCTGATTTCCTGTTTTCAGGGGGTCATGATTTGTGCTTTTTTATGATGATGCACCCAGTTCAGTGAGTTGGCATTCACAAACCAAAATGCATTAACATTGACATGTACCACTTAAAGAAATTATCATTTTTCCCTAAGTAAACCCAACTGACAATGTGACAGAACAAGTGCATACTCCAGGATATAAACTGACTGCAGTACTTTCCACTAAAAAATATAAATCATATTGTGTTTCCAAATTACCAAGCATTGAGAAACAATGCTTTTCAGTCTCTCTTATAGCACATCTATGACACATGCACTACCTAAAAGCCACGAATGCATCACAAGCATCAAAAGTCACAAATCACAAGAAAGTAGAGAGAATGTTTGCGGGAGACGTATTTTATAATTACTAGTGCAGGTAGATTGTAATCATATTTTGAAAATAACTGCAGTAAGGGTAAAAAGAAAAGTCACTGACCCACAAATGACACATTCACACAGGGAGTAACTGCATGCCTTCCAAGCAGAAGCAAAACTTCTTGTCGAAAGGTAGCACGCTGAAGATTTGAAATGGCCCAGTCTCTGACCCACAAGGTGAAGACTGACCAAACTATTCAGATCAGGGTGAAGATGCTCTGGATTGCAATCTGGTGGCACTTAGGAGTAAGATTGTATGCTGGGTAGCCCCTGAAAGCAGAGCCTGAGTCAAAGGCTTGTCTACAGGTAGTTCACTCAAGAAATAATACCAAGGAGCAGGAATGAGGGACTGGGGAACTGAAATAGGGACGAAGGGAAAACTAAGACAAGGATGCATTTTCAAATTGACAGCCAGTGCTGACAACTACTCAGTCTCACAGGGATCTTGGTAAGAGCCTTACAGACTGTGTCTCAGAACTGACCCCCAAGGGGGTACAAGAGAAAGCATGAGTAGCCTTGTGACCATTAACCCCTTGCTCCTCTATCCCTATTTCAAGTGCAGGCCTGAGTGCTGAGTAGATTCTCTGAGTGTTCCTTCCTCATCTCTGCCTCAGAGAAGGAAATAAGAAGTGAGGTACTACCTAGTACCCTGACACCTAGCTGGCTGCAGCCTGCATGCTGGCCCAGCCCTGATCTCTACAATGATGGCTAGAGTAGGAGGTGGGACTGGGAGGATGCCAGCTATGCACTAAAGAGGCTGGACAAAGAAAATAGTGTATTTAGGTCCTATGGTTCCCCAACTACTCTCCTAGGCATACACACCAAAGCAATTCTTCCTCAGGTCTCTAAAGAGTAAGAATGAGAATTCCTTCTATGTCACTGTAGCAGATGTCCATTGCTAGAGGAATGGAAAAATAAAATGTGGATATATACTATACAATATTATGCAGCAGTTAAAACAATAATGTCAATGTAAATCCAACACCATGAATAGTCTTTAAAGGTTTAGTGGTAAATTAAAACAAACAAACAAAAACCAAATGAGATTTATGGCACAATATTACTTATAAAATTGCTCATTTGCACCCAATAACACTATATACCCTATAATGACACATGCCTCTTAAGAACATATATCAAACACATAAGGAAAGCATGTATAAGAGAGAGGTGAAAATTAAAACAAAAACAAGACCTTTCATGAACTGATGATAATAGTTTGCTGTTAGGTTAGGAGTATTATGTTAATTTAATTCTCTGCACCTGAGGGCTGTCAAAAAGAAAAAAATATATGTGGCCAAACCCATGGGTACATAGACATCAACAATCAATCATATTCCTCTTTCCATTTCTAGCGAGGTACAGCTCCCTGCCCTCTCTTCCCACATTTGCTAGACAATGTGCATTATTTGGAACGTATTTTGGGTTGGCAAAGTTACTGACCTTTTTCAGAAACAAAATTGTAAGAAAATTACACAAATTTGAGATTAAAGTGAGTATTATGATCATAAATGGAAGAGAAATCCTGAGAATTAACGGTGGTGGCCAACAGCATGTTGGTAAAGATTAAATAAAAATGCACTGTTATACACAAAAAAAGAAGAGTCATTTGAGGATACTACCAGGTAGTCCTCTTACTCCTTTCAATACTGTTCAGCCTGCCCAATTCAAGGGAAGCAGGGAATTGTAGGAATAAGAAAGGAAGAAAAATGCCTTAAATAATCAAAAGACACATCCATATGGCCAGATTAAAGAACTACATCTATGATTTCCCTTAAAATATGGTGCTAAAAACATCCGTGTACATGATAAACTATCTACTTCCTTTATGAGTAACTGGAGCAGAGTAATATATTTGTGTTTTTCTTTTTTTGTCTTTGGCTTGGAGGATATTTAATGTTTAATTTTGTGCTCAAAGATATTAAAGGCAGTTAGAGAAAGGAGCTTTGGTTAAACAAAACAAAAAGGTAAATACTGTAACATAAATGAACCTTGAAAACATTAAGCTAAGTGAAAGAAGCCAGACACCGAAGGCCACATATGATATGGTTCTATTTATATGAAATGTTCAGAATAAGCAAATTCTTAGAGACAGTAAGTACACTAATGGTTTCCTAGGGCTGAAGAAGAAGAGGAAGTTTAAGATGGGAGGGGGAAAGGAGAGTGACTGCTAATCAGTATGAGGTTTCTTTTGGAGGTGATGAACATGTTCTAAAATTAGACTGTGGAGATGATTTCAAAATTCTGTGAATATATTAAAAACCACTGAATTTCATACTTTCAAAGGGTGAATTTTATGCTATGTGAATTATATCTCAGTAAATAAATATATGTAAAAGAACACATTAACAAAAGGAGAGTTACGGTCTCAGTAGGCAAATAACCATAATGTGGAAATAAGAATGTACCTTGGAAATTCTGGGTTATGCTACATGCTACTTGTGACACTTGTAGTAGTTATTATCTTGGACTTCAATTTCTTCATCCACATTTAAAGTCATGAATTTGTGGTATATGAACTCTTAAGTTTCTTTTAAATATAAATGTTAAAATGTGTTAGTATTTTATAATGATAATGTAGATTCCCTTGGTTATCACTCAAAGGTCAAGAGTATCTTTGATTTTGAAAGTTAAAACAACAAGTATGGGAAATGAAAAAAGTCAAACACAGCTCAGAGCTGGTCATCTCAGAAACAAAGATCTGGGCTGGAGGAAAACACTGAGAAAGGTAGAAAAATCCACAGGAGTAAATGAAATTGCCTAGGGAGAATATATAAACATGAGGCTAGAAAGGGCTGAGGATTTCCCATCAAAAACATTAATGCATTATCAAGGGCATTAACTAATTCATTCAACAAATATTTACTGAGCACCTACTATATGCCAAGCAGAGTTCTAGGGGTGGATCTATAGCAATGAAGCATAACAAGTCTTTGTTCTTGTTGTCTTACATTTTAGTCAAGGGAAGGAGAATAATAATAAACAAGTAAACAAATAAAAGACATTTAGATAATAATAAGGGATGGAAGAAAACAAAACAGAGTAACACGCTAGAGAGCAATTTGACAGGAGGGTAAGGTCAGTGCTTTAGATAGTGGTCAGAGGAGGCTCACATGGAAGGTGGTATCTGAGCCGAGAACTGAGTGAAGAAGGAGCCAGCCCCTTAATGGATCTAGAAGAATAGCACAGTAAAAGGACCTCAGGTGGAAACAGGTCTGCTGTGTTTAGAACCAAAGAAGACTATCTGGAGTGTAGTAAGTAAGGGAGTGAAAGATTTAAAAATGAGGTCAGAGAAGAAAGGAGTATTTTTATTCTGAGTGTGATCGAAAGCTATTGGAGGGATTTAACCAAGAAAGTGATTGGATCTCACTTATGTAAAGATCCCTGCAGCTGCTATGAGATCATATATATATATATATATATATATATAAAATGAAACTATACCATGATACAGTTATTTGTATATCGTTTTAATTGTTAAATGATAAAAACTGTAAAATGATATACAAATTAGTTTATCATTTTATAACCACTTTGAGCTTCAATTTCCTCACATGTAAGCCGGAAAAATATCTGATAGGATAGTGTTAAGGACCTTTCCTTGTCAAAGGCCAAAGACACATATACTAGGCCAGTCCCAGGAAGATCCTGAGAGCGAGTGAAAAGGAGCACAGACCTAGCAGACACACATTTATGTGGGTCTGTCTGTGGTGATGCGTGAATTCGGAGGAACTAGTGCCAATTATTCTTACGGTTTGGTGGTAGGATTCTGAACTACCATTTTTGATCCACGTAAGAAATTCAGGAAATTTCCTAGAAACCTTGAACCATTAGTTCTTTGAAGGCAGGGAATACTCTTATTCACTTTTGTATTTACTTCCTATCAGAATGCCTGGCACAGAGTAAGTGCTTCACAGGAGATTGTGTGTAACACAAAGAAGTTAATGCAATTCCACACCTGCCCTCGCACAAGCTCACAGTAAACTACCACTCCTTAAAGAAGTCATGTGACCTGACAAAGGGCGACTAAACTGATCAAAGAATTGGAAGCAATATGCTGATTGCAAAAACAAAGGCATACAGTGAAAACCTATTACAACATGAAAGATCTAGATAAGAGCAACATGCTTATTTGCCAAATCTCAGGATATCAAGCCTCTCCTTGATCTGAGAGGGAAAAGGAAAATTCTGCTTTGCTTAGCAGGTAATTTATGTATGGAATTCAATAACCTCAGAAGTGTTAAAGGTCAATTACCACACAAGGTGATTTGGATACCAGAAGGATTTTATGTGTCATCAAGCTCGTTATAATACTCTGATATTAAGAAAAGAAAGAATCATGTATTTCCACATTTATCACTTGAGGACGTTTGTTATAAGTACAATAAGTCTTCACTTAAAGTCATCAATAGGTCCTTGGAAACGGCAACTTCACGCGAAAGAATGTATAATATAACCAATTTTGCTATAGGCTAAATGATACTAACAAGAATTAAGTTCCTATGACATATTTCTGGTCACAAAAACATCACCAAATTTCTAAATAAAAACCCCCAAACTTTTAATACTAATCACTGAAATAAGTGTGATCTATATATACATTTAAAAAAGATGAATAGGCCGGGGTGTGATGGCTCACACCTGTAATCCCAGCACTTTGGGAGGCCGAGGCGGGCGGATCACGAAGTCAAGAGATCGAGACCAGCCTGTCTAACACGGTGAAACCCCGTCTCTACTAAAAATACAAAAACAAAATTAGCCGGGCGTGGTGGTGGGCACCTGTAGTCCCAGCTACTTGGGAGCCTGCGGCAGGAGAATGGTGTGAACCCGGGAGGTGGAGCTTGCAGTGAGCTGAGATCGCACCACCCACCACACTCCAGTCTGGGCGACAGAGCGAGATGCTGTCTCAAAAAAAAAAAAAAAAAAAAAAAAAAAAAGAAAAGAAAAGAAAAGAAAAAAGATGAATAAAAACTAGAAAATTATTTACCCAATTTTTGGTGAATCAGTGAGTGGTGGTAGTCATGGAGGTGGGGGGGTTAAATCAAGGAATTTGTTTGCAAAGCAAAAAGGAGCACCTCCTACCACCAGGAATTTCAAAAACAATCACAAATATGACAGACTTGCTGTGTGCTTTACTGCCACATCGTTTATTGTGCATTTGTATAGTTATTGTAGACTTTACAAATTTTTATTTTACAATAATTTTTATTCATTCATTCATTTATTTTCCAACGTGCTTATACCAGTTCAGGGTTGAGAGTAGCCAGAGCCTATCTCGGAGGCTCAGGGTACAAGGTGAGTACCAGCCATGGACAGGTCACCATTCCATTGCAGGACCACTCATACCCACACCCATACTCACTTGGACAGGGACCATTTAGACACCCAGGAAACCTAATGCAATCTACATATTTGCAGGAGTATCTGGAAAAAACCCAAACAGACAGTGGCCCCAGCTGGGAGTTGATTTTTTTTTTCCATCAGTATTATAATAAAATGAAGTTAAATGAAATGAAATTATTCAAGAACCTACTGTACTTAGTTGGATGGTGGCATGCCGAACTCAGAGGGGTGATTTGTATGAGACGATTATTTTTCAAAAGGAATTCAAACTCTAGCTCCCTTAAGTGAGGACTTGATTCCAGAAAACGGTGGGATTTATAAAATACTGTGTCCACAGGACCCTTCAAGGACATAGACTCTGTGTAAATAAAAGTTACGCCTGTAGCCCTACTACTTGGGAGGCCGAGGTGGGAGGATCACTTGAGGCCAGGAGTTTGAGACCGGCCTGGGCAACATAGCTAAATTCCTCATCTCAAAAAAGAAAAAAAAAAAAAAATTAGCCAATCATGGTGGCTTGTGCCTGTAGTCCCAGCTACTCAGGAGGCTGAGGCAGGAGGCAGTGAGTTATGTTCACATCACTGCAATCCAGCCTGCATGAGAGTCTCTTAAAAAATAAAAAATAAAAAAGTTAATCAGAATTCTCTTCTGACTTGCAGGGAGATTTGAAAGGAAACAATCTAAAATTGAGGAGCAGTTAGGGGCATGGACTCTGGAGATGGATTGCCTGTGTTTGAATTCTGGTTCTATTATTTACTTACTGCATGACTTTGAGTGAGTTACATTACCTCTCTGTGTTTCAATTTCCTCAACTGTAAAATCACAATAATATCTGCCTTAAAGGATTTTATGATATTTAAATAATATAATATTTGTGAAGCAGTTGAAGTAGTGTCTGGCATATAGTAAGCACTTAGAGGTGTAGACCAGAATGTTACCTAGACCACTCTCCTTGTCCAAGGCACATGAGCTTGTGTTTGAATGAATAACATTAGAGTTGGTTGCTTTTCCTTCAGACATAACACTTGCGGTGATAGGTAATAGCCCAGATGTATGCTAAGCAGCAGGAAAGGCCAGTTTAGAATTTAAAATGCACATGGATAATTCACACAAACATAATTATCATTCAGAGTAGTTCATTTCTCCACTCTCAGTACAGGGGTAGTTCCAGTCAAGCCACATGAACGAAAAACACACAGTGAGGGACAACTTTGATACAAAAACTAAACCAGTTACATGAAATGTTGTTTGGGGAAATAGTCCTAGAAATTTTTAACGTTAAAAGTTCTAGGAGTAGTCAGTACAAACCAACAAGTATTTTCTGAGTATTTACAGTTTGGGGCATGGCGGGAGGCTTATGACCTCTGTATCTTCCATGAGCAGAGAAGAGCATCATGGTGACATGTCACGGAGGTACAGACACTGAAGCTGGGTGCTGGTTGGGTCCAGAAAGGAAATCAGCATGGGCAGAAGAGGAGAGAAAAAAATTAGGAGAAACAGATGGAACCAGCTGCAAAATTCCCTTAGAAAGTAAAACTCTAAGAAACTGAGGGCTATAGTTCAACACTGGTTTTTTTTGTAGTAAACATGATTCTCCCTGTGCTAGAAGAGAGAAAATTGGAGTACTTTGGAAAGAAAAAGGGTACAGTTGCTGGTGAGAAATGATGTGCCAATGAAGGCTATTTTAAGGGATACACTGTCTAGGGAGAAAGAAGTACAAATGCTGAAATTACTTAAGTGAAGGTAAAGGGAGCTGAGTGGTTGGCTGCCTTTCAGCAGTTCTTCTGTTCCCAAATAGACTTCAATCCTTGGGTCCATGTGGTCAAGGGGGCTTTCAGGTACCCAGAAAACTGCTCAGTAAAGGGCCAGTGGCTGCTCTGAATCCTTGGACCTGCCAGAGGCAGAGTTGTATAAAGGGAAACCCTTCTAGCTCCATTTCTTCATATTTCAGGGCTGGGGACTATGAGTACTGTTTCACATGGACATGCTGAGGGAGGAACAGGGAGACAGAAAGAGAGGGGAGACTAGAGAAAACAGCCTGGATTTTTTTAGTTTATTTTCCCTACCATTTTGAATTTAAAAAAAAAATGAAAAAAACGGTAAAAATAAGAAAACAACAATGTATGTAGCACATTTGCAAATCTGGGCTTCCTTTTCCTGTGTTTCCTTGATATCCTGCCTCTAAAACTGTGATCTAAGTCCTTTAAAAAGACTCTTGAGAGCCTGGCTTCAACCACTGGCTGTGTAAGAAATGGTAGCTTGCAGCAGCAGACATGTTGTTTATGGTTATCCAAACCCAACACCTTCCTTAATGAGAAAGGAAGCAATAAAACAGGAATAGTGGACAGGCCAGCTGGGCTAATCAGCCCTGGCAGGAGGCCCACCCTCCAAATGAAGCTGGAGCCCATTAATTCTAGCATCTCATCTAGTTGGAAATCAACCTTCCCCGGAATTTCAGGAAGAACAGTAGCTCTTTAAGTAACCCAAACTAGTCCTCTACAGAGTTGGTTACAAAGAGCTGAATAGCTACAGGAAGCTTCTTAAAGCTTACCTACTCACAGAGCTCTTCTTAGGGACATCCTTGCCTCTTGGCAGTCTTTGTTCCTTATTGTATTTATAAGTGGTCAAGGCAAGAGCTCTGTGCCTTTCCTATGTTTCTTTCCATCCTTCTTTCGCGTTTTTTGACTCTCCACTTACCTGCTACATTAGGGCAGAGGATATTGACTCTGTCCTCTTCTTCCTCACTGCCCCTCCCTGAGTTCTGGATCTTGTCAATTGTTCCTTGGTCGTCCTGCCTCTAATCTTTTCCTCTTCTAGTCCATCCTTCACACTGCTGCTATTTGTTAACATGACAAATCCCTCTCCAGCCTTCAGTGGTTCCCTATTGCCAGCAGCGGTAGTCAATTATTTGTGCTCAGAGAGGTCTGTTTGATCAGCTGGGAGATGTGCTACAAGCACCTTGTTTCAGATACTATTGAAAACAGTGATTTGGGAATAATTTACTTCAAAATAAAAAGAGTGGATTCAAAGTTGTCATAATATTTCGCCAAAATTCTGAAATGTTTCCTTAACTGGGAAAAAAAAGCTAAGGAGCTAGTAACTGCATACAACCCATAGTCTATTTTATCCATTTGTCCATGCGAGTATTTTAGACATGATAAAATAAAGTTGAGAACCACTGAACCACAGGACAAGATGCTAACTGCTTTATTTAACTTGTTATCTTAGGCTTTCACAACCACCCCTTAGCTACCACTTCCCCCATTCCTCCCCTATGGGAGGAAGACCTATGGTTCACTGCAAAGAAAGGACTCCTACTTTTCAACTACATGAAGTAATAGTTTTTTACTGATTACTGTTCCCCTACTCACTGCTCATCCACATAGTCTGATTTTTTTTTCAAGCCTATTTCAAATGTTATTTCCTCTGTGAAACTTTCCTCAAACCCTCAGAAAGTTAATTATTCTCTCCCCTGGGTTCCAAAGCTCTTTGAACCTACCTCTGACCTTGACCTTATTATACTGAATTGTAATTTTCTTTTTTTTTTCCTTTTTGCATGCCCTACAGAATGCTTGACAATTACTTTGCTTATAAAATACTTATAAATAAATGAGAGAGAGAATATTTCACTGATGAGAAACCTAAGTTTCAGAGAAGATACCTCAGCATCACAAGGGCAAACACCAAATCCTCACAGTTCCAGTTTAGGGCTCTGTTCACTTTCTAATTGAATTTCCTGTTTGAGGAGACCCACAACTTCTGGTTGGCTAAACTGCCTCCATATTTAACATGTCCTTCTTAGGTTAGACAAGCTGGGCTATTCTGAGCTCAGTCATTCCAGTATCTCATCACATTGCTCTTGATGTATTTCTTCTGTCTAATGTACTTCCTGTCAGTTTCATTAATCTTTCTCTGTATAATTTCTTTTTATCATCTCTGTGTTCTGGAGTGCCATCTTTGCCCATTTTCTTTCGGTATCAGATCAATTTTTAATTTGCGGCTTCTGTTTCTGTGACATTTTTAGGATTTAAAATTTGCATTCTCTGCACTTGTTATCTCGAACCACAGAAAAGCAGTTGAATGTAATTGCAACAAAACATAAAATTAAACTAAGAACATACACAAAAAAGACAAAGTCACTGGGGAGGCAAGGACATTATGATCATATGCAAGAAAATGGGAAATAAAAGTTTCACAGAGTCCCAAAGCAATGACGACGTTCAAGGATAAGTGCTAGTAGAGAGACTGGAAAGTAGCCACTTGCACATAAATTACTCTTCCTTTCTTTCCCAGTCCTTTTCTGTGACTAACCAACCCCTACCCACTTACAAGTCATAGGCTCCAGTAGCCTCACTGGTAATTTTACTCTTGCTTAGGACAAACCCTATAGTCCTCCTACTTACATGCTGAAACACTGCATGGTCATCCTAAGTTGCCCCTTCCTCCTGATGAAGCTTTTTGCCCCAAACAGCAATTTGCTCCCAGGGCCATTCCTCCAAATGTCCATGGGTAGCACATACCTTCTTCACATTGTCATTGCCTTGCATATTGCAGGACCTTACTAAACACTGACCAAGAGCCTGTGCATATGAAACATATGAATGGAATCCAGTAGATCAATGCAAATAACACTAAAAAGTCTTGTCCTCTTCCACTATCACTTGCCTAATATCATGTTACCCAACTTCATTCATTCATTCAACCCTCACTTCATTCATCCATTCAATTCATTCAACCCTCACTTCCAGGACACTCACCCTAGCTTATTAATTGATGGTGGGGTCAAATTGATGTTCTTTCACCAAGAACATTCATTCAGTATTCTCCCTTGAAAGGCTTCCTAATCCTGGGTGGTTAGGAATATAAATATTACATTGGTTATAAAATAAATAGTTGATAAGTGTGGGTGATACTGAATAGTGTAATGGATAAGAGTGCAGGTTCTAGAGTCAGATGAGCCTCGGTTTGAATTCAAATTTTAATACTTAAAAAGCTCTGTGGACTTAAGCACATCACTGGTTTATTTAATAGAGTAATAATATATAGTACACTCAATAAACAGCATTTATAACCCAAAAGGTAATACAATTATTAAATTTCTGTAAGTTAATGATGCATTTTTCACAATTCAATGCTTTTGGAATCAGGATATTATTCAAAATCAGTATCAAATGAAACTTGCCTGCTGTTTACCCTCTCCTTTCCCAGTTGTTATTAAATTAATGGTGAATTTTCTAATATTTGTTCTAAGATTCAAGGAAATATTTGTATCTAAGAATCAAGGAAATTAAGGTTCATGGAATGACAATGACTAAAACTTTGGTGTTCTTTGACAGTAAACATACCTTTCGGGTCAGACTCCCCAACTATAATATTGTTCATGTCTTGTATATGAAGGCAAAGAGTCAAAATTTCCCTTAGGTCATATTCTCCCATTTGCAGATGCACAGCCAAGTGGGGTCACAGAGGCTAATTTACCAAGAAGTTCACGGAGCTTAAATTTCCAGCTCCCTGCTTTCACAGGCATCTAACAATATCCTAAGAAGGGCCCTGCTAATGTGTTCATATGGTCAAATATTTACATAATTTGCAGATTTCCTTGTTTTATTTTCCTTATAAAGGTCCCCATTGTATAAATGTCAGGCCCCATAAAACTCAGAATCACTCATTGATGTTATCCCGAGGTATTAATGTGGTACAGTTTGTATTTGGGGTCCTGTGCCTTCTGAGTACAGGTGACCCTTAAATGACATGGGTTTGAACTGTGAGAGTTCACTTATACGTTAATTTATTTCAATGAAAATTATATTGGGTGCACCTGCCTCTCTTTTCTGCCCTTCCACCTCCTCCACCTCTTCTGCCTCTGCCATTCCTGAAACAGCAAGACCAATGCTTCATCTTTCTCCTCCTCCTCAGCCTACTCGATGTGAAGACAAAGAGGATAAAGACCTTTATGATGATGATGATCTGCTTCCACTTAATAAATAGTAAATATATTTTCTCTTTCTTATAATTTTATTTTCTTTCTTTTTATTCCTTTTTTTCTTTCTTTTTTTTCTTTTTGGAGACAGAGTCTTGTTTTGTTGCCCAGGTTGGAGTGCAGTGGCAGGATCCCGGCTCACTGCAGCCTCAACTTCCCTGGGCTCAAGCAATCCTCCCACCTCAGCCTCCCAAGCAGCTGGTATCACAGGCATGTGATACTATGCCCAGCTAATTTTTGTTTGTGTGTGTGTGTGTGTAGATACAGGGTTTTGACATGTTACCCAGGTTGGTCTCAAACTCCTGGTTCAAATGATCCACCTGCTTTGGACTCCCAAAGTGATGGGATTACAGGTGTGAGCTGCCATGCCCAGCCCATGATTTTCTTAATAACATTTTCTTTCTTTTAGCTTACTTTATTATAAAAATACAGTAGATAATACAGATAACAGACAAAATATGTTTATCAGTTAGACTTATGCTATATTATCAGTAAGTCTTCTGTTATGTTATCAATAAGGCTTCTGGTCAACAGCAGGCTATTAGCAGTTAAGTTTTGGGGGAGTCAAAGCTATAAATGAATTTTCAACTATACAAGAAGGTCAGCGCCCCTAACCCTCATGTTATTCAAGGACCAATTGTATTTCCTTGGCCTGTGTTTCTCTTCCCCTCCATCAAAACCTGCTCTTGGGAAAGGATCTTCTATTTGCCTTTAAAGCCTTAGTGTGAATTTAAGCCAGTGTGGTCTACCTCTTCCCAGATAGTTTACATTCTTCATCATCATCCTAATGTAGAATGAAAGATTGTTCACTCAAATGAAATGTCTGAAACAGACTGAAATATTATTTGGGGCCACAAAAAGACTTTTCCATCACTCCTAAACATACACTGAAGATACTTTCCTACTATGTCTATATGTAGGCATAGCTCATAGGGCTGTCTAAACTGATTTCCATCTATTCAACACTACTGCAAAGTTAGCAGCAGATAAGGTTCTTCTGCAGTGTAAACAGCGGAGACAGCACATATAAATGTGAATGAGATAAGACATTACTTCTTTTGTACTTCAGGTGCTTTATTCTGCTCATTCACCTGCCCCTCGCTTTGTGCATCCTTCCCTCCAACATGCATTGAGCACATGCTAAGTGATGGGCACTGGGACATTGAAATAAGCGTCAATATTGCCGAACGAATGAGGGAATTTAGGAATGAATCAAGCAAACACTGATTTTTGTGGTGATCTACGGTTCTGTCCCTAGTTTTCATTTTCCAGTTTTCTTCATTAGAGAAGACTAATATTATCATTGTCCTCATGTTTCCTTTAATTGTGCCTCCAGTTATTCTATGGTCCTCAAGAATAAATGGGTTTTTGTTTGTTTGTTTTGCTCTTTTCTTCTTATTTACTAAGAGGCTCAAATAAGCAGGTAAACTGGAAAGCTGGTTAAAAGCAAGGGTTTCTTTTAAAATCTATTAATTACTTCAAATAAATTACATGTCCTTCTCCCTTACTTCCATGGTCCTGCAACTACAATATATTGGAAGAAGTGGCATAATGTCACTGCATTTATTGAGACTTCAAAAGAGTTGATCTTTTTTCATATAAACAATCATAAGCAATGATAACAAATGAAGGACTATGCTCATATGACGAACCATACAAACCATTCCTTTATCCATACATGTCTACCACCAGTGGTCCTCTGATCATACCCTAAGAAGAACTATATAAATTAGAGAGAGTCTAATTTTTAGGTGTTAGCCTCAATGTCATTTTCTCTGAGAGGACTTCCCTGATTTCCTTTTCTTCACAAACTAAGGTGGGTACTTCCCACCATGGACTCCTATAGCATCCTGTAATAGGAATCATAACATCTTATTACTGTTGCTTGCTTAATTATCAGTTTTCCCCACTGGACCATAAGGTCTATGAAGACAAGCATCACGTCAGTCTTGCTCACTATTTTATTCTCAGGGACCTGGAAAATTCTAAGAATGTTACAAATAGTCAATAAATGAAGGAAGGAAGGGAAGAAAGAAGGAAATGAAGGCAGTTAGAATGACTACTATAAAGAAGACAGTAAGAAATGCTGTGAGGTATGCAGAAAAGAGAACTCTTATACCTGTTGGTGGGAATGTAAATTAGGACATCCATTACGGAAAACAGTATGGAAGTTCCTCAAAAAGCTAGAAATATAACGACTGTGTGATCCAGTAATCCCAGTACAGGCTATGTATCCAAAAGAAAATAAGTATGCCGAAGAGATATCTATACTCTCATGTTCACTGCAGTACTATTCACAATAGTCAAGTTATGAAATCAACCTAAGTTTCCATCAGCAGATGA
The DNA here is from genome assembly GCF_008728515.1 of Papio anubis. Taxonomy (NCBI): domain Eukaryota; kingdom Metazoa; phylum Chordata; class Mammalia; order Primates; family Cercopithecidae; genus Papio; species Papio anubis. The sequence goes on along the minus strand of NC_044986.1, from coordinate 34,945,208 downwards.
ATGGAGCCAGGTATGGTGGCTTAGGTATGTAATCCCTGCACTTTGGGTGGCTGGGGAAGGAGAGTCACTTGAGACCAGAAGTTTGAGGTCACCATGGTCAACACAGCAATGTTGTAGAGACATTTTTTGTCTCTACAAAAAAATGAAAAAATTAGCCAGGTGTGGTAGCGTGGGCCTGCAGTTCCAGCTACTTGGGAGGCTGAAGCAGGAGGAGCGCTTGAGCCCAGGAATTCAAGGCTGCAGTGAGCTATAATTGCACTACTGCACTCCAGCCTGGGCAAAAGAACAGGACCCCCTCTCAAGAAAAAAAAGAATGGATAAAGAAAATGTGGCATATATATTTGCAGAATACTATTGAGCCATAAAAAAAGAATGAGATCTTGTCATTTGAGGCAACAAGAATGAGCCTGGAGGACACTGGGTTAGGTGAACTAGGTGAGGCATAGAAAGATAAATACCACATATGTTCTTGCTCATATGTGGAAGCTAAGAAATTTGATTGCATAAAAGTAGAGAGTAAAACTGTTGTTACTAAAGGCTAGGAAGGGTGGGGAGTGGAGATAGAAGAGGCTGGTTAACAAATCCAAAATTACAGCCAGATAAAAGGAATACATTCCAGTGTCTGATAGCACTGTAGGGTGATTATAATCAACATAATTTATTGTACATTTTCTAATGGCTACAAGATTTTGAATGTTCCCAACACAAATACATGATAAATGTTTGAAGTGATAATTGTGTGAATTATCCTGATTTTTTTTTTTTTTTTTTTTTTTTTGGAGACAGGTCTTGCTCTGTTGCCCAGGCTGGAGTGCAATGGTGTGGTCTCGGCTCACTGCAACCTCCACCTCCTGGGTTCAAGGGATTCTCCTGCCTCAGCCTCCTGAGTAGCTGAGATTACAGGCACCTGCCACCATGCCTGGCTGATTTTTGTATTTTTAGTAGAGATGGGGTTTCGCCATGTTGGTCAGGCTGGTCTCAAACTCCTGACCTCAGGTGATCTGCCTGCTTAGCCTCCCAAAATGCTGGGATTACAGGCGTGAGCCACCGTGCCTGGCCAAGTTATCCTGGTTTGATCATTACACATTGTATACATGTATTGCAATATCACTCTGTATCCCATCAGTATGTATAATTATTATATGTCAATTAAAAATAATTTTAGGAAAAAGGAAGGGAGGAAGGAAGAAATTTTTCAAATATTGGGGGAGCCAATTGTTGAGTTTATTTAGTATTCAAAATGCAATAATATGGACAGTACTTTTGGAAACACTTCCTTTATGACTGGGATTTCACCAACTCCTTTCTGTGCTTATTGAATTACTGAAAATAATATCAAAAAGTGTTATTTCCTCTTCTGATTCCTCTAGGAGATGAAGACACAAATCACAGAGTCCAAATGACTTCAGCAAAAGTGGTTCTTCTTGGTTCTTAAGTCATTGTTTTGGAGTCAGCCCAGCTATCCAGACTATACCATCTGCACTGTGTCCTAAACTTTCTCACTTTCCCATCTGACTCTTCCCTGTATTTTTAGATTATCAACTCTTTCCTTTGACTCATCTCCCAATGTACACATGATCATCATCATTCTAATGAAAGGGAAAGAGTGTGTGGATCATCCAAAGGGGTGAGTTGTCCACACATTGCTCAAACATGTCTCTATTTGGCTTTCAGATGCATCATGTAGATTTTCATATAACCAGATAATTCACCCACTGCTCAGAAAACTGATAATTCTTCTCTAAGTGGCAGTCCAAATTTGCAAACCACAGCTGTTTTTAGCAATTGAATCATTGTCTTTCAGGTGCCAAAAATATCACCTATCATATTCCCCAGAGTTCAAAAAAAGAGGAAAGAGGAGAAAAAGCAAAGAACAAGTTGAGGATAAAGGTAATGTAAAGCTTCTCTAGTCACAGAAATTATTAAAAATAACTATAATAACTATAACAACAATAATAATAGCAATAAGAGCTAGCATTCAATAACAATGAACAAAACAGGGCGTTCTCACATGACTTTCCTAATCTACCTAAGAGGGAGGGAGAATAGTATCCTTAGCATCTTCATTTTACAAAGAGACAAAATCAGAGAAATCAAGTAAGTGACTGGCCCAAAGCCACACAGCTATACTTAAGCCAGGCCATCAGACTTCAAATCCTGGGCCTAATACCCTATCAAACAGCCTTACCAGTGATTTATAAAGCCACTCCCACATGGCACCATTTTGGTGAAAAATCTGCCCCTTTTCTACCACTGTGGGCCTAATGGGGTCCTTAGGACTTCAATTTCTTTCTTTTTTTTTTTTTTTGAGACGGAGTCTCGCTCTGCCACCCAGGCTGGAGTGCAGTGGCCGGATCTCAGCTCACTGCAAGCTCCGCCTCCCGGGTTCACACCATTCTCCTGCCTTAGCCTCCCGAGTAGCCGGGACTGCAGGCGCCCGCCACCTCGCCCGGCTAGTTTTTTTTTTTTTTGTATTTTTTAGTAGAGACGGGGTTTCACCGTGTTAGCCAGGATGGTCTCGATCTCCTGACCTCATGATCCGCCCGTCTCGGCCTCCCAAAGTGCTGGGATTACAGGCTTGAGCCACCGCGCCTGGCCTACAAAGAGAGAAGAAACAAAGTACACTTCCAGCTTTGGGGTGAAGGTTCCAGGTATAGAGACAATAAAACCTTACTTGGAAGGCCAGGCACGGTGGCTCACACTTATAATCCCAGCACTTTGGGAGGCCAAGGCGGGTGTATTGCCTGAGCTCAAGAGTTCAAGACAAGCCTGGGCAACATGGTGAAACCCTTGTCTCTACCAAAAACACAAAAATTAGCCAGTTGTGGTGGCATGTACCTGTGATCCTGGCTACCAGGGAAGCTGAGGTGGAAGGATTGCTTGGCCTGGGAGGCTGAGGTTCAGTGAGCTGAGATCCCGGCACTGCACTCCAACCTGGGTGACAAAGTGAGACCCATCTCAAAAAAAAAAAAAAAACAACAACAAAAAAACCGGGTATGGTGGCTCATGCCTTCATGCCTGTAATCCCAGCACTTTGGGAGGCCGAGGCGGGTGGATCACGAGGTCAGGAGAGCGAAACCATCCTGGCTAACATGGTGAAACCCCGTCTCCACTGAAAATACAAAAAAATTAGCTGGGTGTGGTGGCGGGCACCTATAGTCCCAGCTACTCAGGAGGCTAAGGCAGGAGAATGGTGTGAACCCAGGAGGTGGAGCTTGCAGTTACCTGAGATTGCGCCACTGCACTCTAGCCTGGGCGACAGAGTGAGACTCTGTCTCAAAAAAAAAAAATTTAAAAAACGTGAAACCTAACTTGGCCCATCTCTGAAATGATTTGAGGAACTTGCAAGAAAGTCATTTGCTAGTGCACCCTAGTTTGTACTTTGGACCCTAATTCCCAAGAACCCTCCTCCCCACCCACCAGGGACTTCAGGAACAGTCAAAGCAACATTTCAGCAATCAAAGTTTGGGGATCCTGGTCTAGTCTCCTAGCTCTCATGTCCCCAGGGAAGGCCAGTGCTTAGTACACCTTGGGTTGTGGTGAGAGAGACTCTCCTCTTGGAGGCTCTAACAACTGGGTCCAGACTGCTTTAGCCAATGAGAAGTCTATCCAGTGGTTCAAATCTCAGGGAATCCATGATCCAGCAACACCTCTAGCATATACTCACTTAAGGCAGTATCTGGCAAGAGCTTTGTAAAAGAGAATCGGGGGAAAAAAACAGGGAAATGACTTAAAGCCTACTAAATGAAACAGGGAGGATGAAACTGTGGAAGATCATATTTTCCAAAAATGACTGCAAAAACATTTCTGGTCTTATATGCTTTTCCAGAGTATTGCTACTCCCCCATTGAAAGGAGGAGTTAATTTCTTTTCACCTTGAAGCTTGGTGGGTCTTGGCGACCCCTTCAATGAATAGGATATGGCTAATGTGATGCCGCGTGACTTCTGAGGTTAGGTTAGGAAAAGTGGTACAGCATCCCCTGTCAGAGATGGGAGTGAACAAGTCTTCTGATGGTCCCAGATACTAACCTTTCAGTAATCCCAGCCTTTAGGTCTTTTAGCTCAGGCTTCAGACATCATGGAGCAGAGACAAACCATTCCCTCTGTACTCTTTGAGAATTCCTGACCCATACAATCCTTTGGCTTAATAAATGGCTGTTTTATGCTACTAAGTTTTGGGGTAATTTGTTGCACAGCAAGAGATATTCAGAATAGGAACCCTGGCTTGAGGGGTTCTCTTTGGGCATGTTCTCTTTGCAACTGCCAAAAGGTAAGTCCAGACCCTGCTGTGAAGCCTAGCCCTCCCCTGCCAGGTGCTTTCTGCATATAGTCATCTCTCAGGGGTCCCACTGTTCCTCCCTGTGACAGCACTTACCCTTCCCCTTCTAAGTCCGTTAGGCTTGTTTTTAAAGATCTGAATACCAATTGGGCACAGGGTTTTAGCTCTTTTTCTGAAGTTTCTTGGGCCCAGATAAATCAGGAGGTAAGTTATTTCAGTTTTCAAACTGGTTCATATGGTGAAGGCATATGCAGTGGGGGAGGGTAACGGGAAGTGGGGATAAAGGAAAGAACCTAACTTCCAACACCTTTGTCTTAGTTCTGACCTACAGCCACTTGTTGTACTTAAATAATAACATGAGTGCAGTTAGAACCTTCACTCTCAGTGCCTTGATAGAACTGAATCATTTTACTTCCAACAACAACCCTCTGATCAAACTCAAAACGGGAAAAGCCAAAACTATAGGAACTTGACTATCTTGTACACTATTGAAATATAAACACTTAGAACAGTGTCTAGATATAGTAAGCACTCAATAAACATTTATTGAATGAAGCAATAAACAAATGAATTAATGACAGAAAATTCTTCCCTCCTTCTAGAGGGCAATATGTAATATCAGATTAGCATAACATGCTTAGAAGACTACAGTATTCAATAGGTTAACATTCTATTACATTAGGTAATATGTTTTCAATCTGCTGAAAGTAAGTGTTAAAACTTACTTTACCTTGAGGGCAGAGACCATGTCTTATACCACTTTGTATCCCCAGCATCTGACACTTTGCCTTAGGTACTCGCTAAATGCTCAGTGAATATTTTTCACTAAATGAATATCAAACAGGGACTGGTAGAAATATTTCAAATCATTTAGTTCTCCTAGGCTTTGCCTAGTGAAAGGCAGTGACAGATAAGGGTGCTGGCCAATGCACCTGCTCCCTGGAGGGATCAGATTGGGATGTAGTAGTTCAGAAGTTCTGAGGCTTCTCAGCCTATCCAACTCTTGAGAACAAGAGAATTCCAGATGCTGTTTATAATCTGAGTATGACATTGGGATGGATACAAAAAAGGTGAAGCCTTCCACTTCAGCTGTCAAAACTGATGTTCTTTGATTTCTTCAAATAGGATTTCCTTTCAGAGCTATAAATGAGCTATTCATTTGTCTGTTTATTAATTCATCTTGTATTTATTGAGAGCCTGCTTATTACAAATTTTTTCCAAAGATTTGTTTAATTCGCTCAAGAAATAGCAAACTATTCAAAGGGTCCCCATTCCCTGGAAAAGAACCTTCACCAGGCAACCAAAGATAATAATATGTTGTAGAGGCCCATGACAATTGTAGATGTAAGATCTTCACAATTTAGAATTAACTAATACAGGATTTCAAAACGTGATCCATAATTGGCATTATGGAAAATCACTTGACAGATTATTAAAAATAGAGACCTCTGGAAGCCACTCCAGCCATATTAAATCAGAACCTCAGGAGTGAAATTAGAAACTTTAGTGAGCACCACTGGTGATTTTGATTGTCCTTAAGTCTGAGAATCACTGACCAAAGGTGTGCTGACAGCACCTACATGCAATTGCTTAATATACTATAGCTTTCCTCTCAACTTTACAAAATTAAGATCTTACTTGGCTAATTCTAAGACACCTAGGAACAGTGTAAATATGGCTTAGAATTGCCAGTGCCCCAGATTGGAATTTCACTGAATGAATATAATCATTTTCTCCCTTAAGTAACCTAAAATAAACCCCTCCAAAAAAGAAAATATCAGGTAAATCTATTCTTCCCTTACGAAACTCACAGTTTAGAAGCAATTAAAATAGAGATGCTTTAGGTCAGGCACAGTGGCTTACACCTGCAATCCCAACACTTCGGGCGGCTGAGGCAGGTGGATCACTCGAGGTCAGGAATTCGAGACCAGCTTGGCCAGCATGGTGAAACCACATTTCTACTAAAAATATAAAAATTGGCTGGGCGTGGCAGCTTGTGCCTGTAATCCCAGCTCCTTGGGAGGCTGAGGCAGGTAAATTGCTTGAACCCAGGAGGCAGAGGTTGCAGTGAGCTGAGATCATGCCGCTGCACTCCAGCCTGGGCAACAGAGCAAGACTCCATTTCAAAAAAAAAAAATTAATTAAAAACAATAGAGATGCTTTAAACCTTGATATGGCACACACAGACCCTTTTCAATTTGAAAAACAACAAATGACAGGCAACAATTGTGATGGGGGGCTTGTGACCATGCCCATCTGGACTGTACTATTTTCCTATTTTTCTACCCTGGTTCCCACGGCGCTGAGGCCCAGCTGGGACTCTGTGTCTTTTTCCTTGCCTTACCCCCAGACTTGCTCCTTTTCTTCCCAGGATACTTTTACTCACTTTCTGAATCTTCCTAATCTGGTCAGAGAGTGTGTCTAACAGGCGAGTTTTCAGGAAGTCCATCACCTTGACCACCCGGCCATCAATGTAGCAACTGGAATGAAAATAAAATAAGAATCAGATAAAATCTCAAGCAAAGGACTATAAATACATTTTTCTAGCCGGAGGTCTCTGTTGCCCGAGGAAACAAACCAGGGTTCCACCTGGGCTCTCACATTCTAAAAGGTTTTGACCCTGGGTACTTTTCAAACAAATAATAACCTTTTTATCTTCTCCATTTCCACCGCTATTTGTGGGCTAATACTGTTATTTTTTTCAGCTTTTGTCACATGAAACCCCATTGCTTACTTGATGGAATTGATGGAAATTCCATAATACAAATTGGGTAATGAGGAAAAGCTTACTTTTTTTTCCCTTGGGGAAATAATTTAACACCCATCCCATGCCCATCACTAATCCCACCTTAAAGTAATAAAGGTATGTGAGAGGTTTGAAATAATACTCAATCATTTTAATAAGTTTTTTCATACCTTTAAATAAGAAAATAAATACCAAAGCAAAAATCTGACTTAGTGTAGTGCGTGAGTCTCCAGCTCATTCCTGCGGGCGAAACTCTGTAGTCAACCTGCTACCAAAATATGCTGTGGTTGCCCACTACCCCCAGAATGAATGAACAAAGGAATGAATGATGTACACACGTGGAAGAGCCCTCTCCTAAAATAGTAACAACTTGATACTCATCGGTTTTTGTTTTGGTTTGGTTTTTCTTAGCTTAAATGAAACATTAAGTTGTGTTGACACTATGTTGTAAATATTTGACCAAAACAGGCCCATCCAGCTTTGTGGAGATATCCTTTGTGAGACTCTTTTCTGAAGACTAAGCTAAGGCTGACCCAGAGTTAGGTGACCTTTGTTACCTCAGACCTTCCCTTACCCCCATCTTGGCAAAGTTCTGAATTCCATCAATTTCTAAATGCTTGTGATTCCTGGGTGCCTTTTCCAATCCACTAAGTTATCCTTGGTTGCTGGCTAATGATAAATTATTTCACTTTTAAGAAGCAGCCACCTATCACTACATATTATAGAACTATGTGAAAATTATTTTCAATGTCAACTCGCTATACCAACATGTGATGTATTGGAATGGTTAATTTTTAAATGTTTGTTTTATTGTAAGACAGGTGCTTTCGTTGAGGTAAGGGTAGTGATCTACCCACTCAGCCTTCCTTTTGGCCTCACTTACCACTTCACGACATTTCCACAGAATCCAGTGCTTAAACCATTGGAATGTTGGAGCAAATTTGGGTTTTAGCCAGAAATATCTGAGTTCAAATTCCAGATCTGGTATTTACTAACTATATGATCTTGGGTAAGTTACATAGTCTCTATGGGCCTCAGTTTTTTTATTCTTAAATGGGGGATAATATGTCTTCTCCTCAGGCTTAATTGAGAATTAATGAGATAACAAACGTAAAGTTCCTGGCATACAGTAGGGACTGAACAACTTTTAGTTCTTTCTAATTGTCAGCTCACAAAGATGGGATTATAAACAATAGGAGACTGATTAATTAAGTTATGTGTAAATATAGAATACTATGACAGTGGAATTTCTGAGCCAGGGGATACATGTAATTGAAAATTTTTGATGGTTACTTATATCAGGAAATAAAATAATAACACATCCTTTGCCTCATCCCTTGTATAGATGCCAGACTCAGATCCAATAAACATTTATTATATGCAACACATAGCGCTGGGCATATCCATGTCCATTATCCTATCTCATAACCTGTTCATAGTAGTACTTCTTAATTAGCCCCTCTGATTTTTGAAAAAAGATCAGATACATGGCATACTACATGGAAGCCAGGCATATTGTGACAGAGTAGTGTTAAAATTAAAAATAATTTAAGCACTGCTAATCTAACACATATTTGAGGAACATGAATACTTGCTACTATATTATATGGTGACCAGGAATATAACAAGTAATGCATTGTAATTATTCTTTTATTATTTAATCAAATATATTATAGTTTCTTCTTTTCTCAGTTAGTTCCCCAGTAACTATATTAAACATCAATATTTATAATTTTTGTTAGCAACACAGATAGTTTAATACTTATTGAGATAAAAATTCCAGATGTAATTTTTCAGTATGTAGGATTTCCTGTGAAGAACCTCTCTAGCCTACCCCAATCTGTGGCCCATGGTTGAGGGTCCCTTCACTCCTTTCCTCTTTCCTTTTCTCAAGTACCCAGAACCCGGAGTTACAAAACCTTGGTTCAGTCCCTTCTTTAAAGTGGGTTTCAAAAAATCCAAATCTATAGTATTTTCACAGGGTTAGTGTACTGATCACATAAGGAAAAATGCTGAGCATGGGACCTGGCATATAAAAGCTATTAAATAACCAGATCTACCCTGTTCAGATTACTTAACGGCCCAAGGCAGCAGAAACTTACACTGAAAGGCCATGGATGGGATGCGCAGGGGGAGCATCCCTCTGGAGGAGAGCATGCTACCCGCTGTAGAACTTGGAGTGAGGAAAGTGTAGAGCAGCAAGAACAGACTCTGGATTCCCAGCAGGTGTGAGGCAGAGGCAGGGATGGAGATGGCTGTGATATGTTGTAAAAATTTGGAGTTTGAAAAGACCTTAGTGGTCAGCTGGCCTAAAGCATGTAAGCTTGATACAATATCCCTTAGAAGTGATTTTCTAGTTCTGCTTGAACATATCCAGGGAAAGGAATTAACTGTCATACACTACTAGGACTGTTTCACTGCATCACAGCTCTAATTGATGAAAAGCTCTTCTGACATGGTGCTGAAATCTGATCCCTGTTACCTCCTCTCAATGGCTAGCATTCTATCTTCTTGAACCCGGAAATAGTCCAATTGCTCCTTCATCTGATACATGGGAGATGAAATCCAGTAACCTTGGCTTAAGCTTTTTAGCCTATTCTTGTCCCCAGTTTTAACCTTACAAGCTGGATCCAATCATTCTCAGGTGGTCTTGGGCTATTCCCATGGGCTGTGAATTGGATTGGAGCAGGAGGAGATACAGGCATGGAAACTAATAAACAAAGTTATCTTATCTCAATAGTGCTGGCAAGAAATGATCTGGGTCTAAATAAGGGAGAGAACAAGAAAAGTGAAAGCGAGCAGCCATGAAGGAAGAACAAATAAAGCTTCTGTAGAGGGTAAAAGAGAGGAAGGGAGTCACTGATGACCATGAACATATAAGAGAGATTGCCTTGGAGAACACTGTTGCCAAAGAAATGTAGGTTAGTCATATGGGAATACAGTTTGTTAAGAGAGATGAAAGATACTGTCTGACATATCAAAAGTGTACAGAATATCAAGAAAGAACTACATACCAGGTAGCTGGAGATATGAGAAAGAGGTACAGAGAAAAGTTGAGACAAGAAATGTTGACGTGGGGGTCTTTTTCAGGTTATAAGTAATGGACAAAGCCATGGCTGCAGATGAGCTCTTCAGGAGAATAAGGGAAATTAAAAGAGATGTCAGAGACCCTTTAAAATGCTTCTAAAATATGGCCCTGGGCATTGCCTCTACCTTTGACCCAGCTAAGGACCCCTTCCTCCTCTAGCCTGATGATCACAGCATCTTTTTAATAACTTCAGTCTGAGTCCAATTCACATTTGAATGTCAAAGGAATCCTCACATTATACTGAGAAGTTTCAGCAACGTTCATCTGCAACCTTAAACCCACATTTATATTGTACTATGGAAATATGAACTTTGGTCACCCAGAATTCAGCATCGCTTTTAAGAGAGGGGATCATTTAACCATAGGGTATGGCCGGACGCGGTGGCTCAAGCCTGTAATCCCAGCACTTTGGGAGGCCAAGGCGGGCGGATCATGAGGTCAGGAGCTCAAGATCATCCTGGCTAACAGAGTGAAACCCCGTCTCTACTAAAAATACAAAACATTAGCCAGGCATGGTGCCTGGCGCCTGTAGTCCCAGCTATTTGGGAGGCTGAGGCAGGAGAATGGCATGAACCTGGGAGGCGAAGCTTGCAGTGAGCCGAGATCGCGCCTCTGCACTCCAGCCTGGGCAACAAAGCAAGACTCTGTCTCATAACAAAACAAAAACAAACAAACAAACAAAACCCATAGGGTATGAATTTATCAATACCTAAACCTTTTTCTTGGATATTCTTGGACAACTAACTTACTGCACTTACTCATTGTAAATGTGAAGCTTCTAAGAAAACATTCAGCATCAGCAATTTGTGGCTATTTGAAAGCTTCTTCCCAGTTACAGAGCTTTGGTTCTCTGATGGTAGTTGCATGTGCTGATAGGTCCAATCTAAATATATCATTTATATTTGGGCATGAAGGAGGTGGAGTAGTCTGTGGTGACCATTTTGTAAGAATAAATTGCTAAAAATGGTGATAACGGTGATTTCTTTTTTTCTTTTCTTCTCTCTCTCTTTTTTTTTAAACATAGCAGAATGGTCTAGAATCACCTAGACTGACACTTTTAGGTAAATCATAGTCATCCTTCAAGCTCTCTTGAAATTCAGCATCACTTAAGATCATACCACAAGTGGCCGAGCTGTTCCACTAAAAACCAAAGCCAAAAAAGGCTGTGCAGAAATAACCTTTCTGAGAACTATCACAAAGGCAATGAAGTTGAAACTTTCGTATTAATACATGGTCAAGAGGTCTGTCTCGCCCAATGCCAGCAATTCATTCCTGCCTCTAGATTGGCAGCTCACATCAAGCATGTATCCAGGGAAGTGGCAAAGATAGCAGACTATACAAAGTAAAAGGAACCACTTATCAATGCATTCACCAACTCTCCTGTCCCCCTTAATTTTACATTTTAGTTCCAGCACAATACTCTTCATCTTATTTCATTTAGTGTTGCCCTTTATTTTTATTATAAAAGAGCTAAATGCTCATTGTAGATGAATTAGAGAATGAACATGAACAAAATAGAAATAGGAAAATGGAAAATCACCTACAGTATAAGCACAACACCTAGCGAGGCTCATTGCAACATTTTGCTGCATACTCTTCCAGTTTTTCATAGTAAATAAACATAAAATTTCCCATAATTAGTTTTTCAATAAACCTGTATTCCAGATCCTATTCAACTAGCATTTAAACTTAAAATTGCTCCAAATGAGACATCCAAGCCCATCTCATGGGGATACTGTCAGAATGATTAGAGACTCCCAATCAAAGCATCTTACTCTTATTTTAATTTCATTTTGGCCATTTAGAGGTCCTCTGCCAGGGGCAGAGCTCACCTCCTTCCTGTCTCTGTCAGCCAAGTTTTAACCCCATTCCCATCCTACTGACCCCCTTCCTCAGGCCACTAGATTCAGCCTTCAGGATTGTACTACAATTAGCCACTTATGCCCATTAGGCTCTTGAAACATTTAATGAGGAGAGTTTGTTGGCTCCAGGGGCAGCTGGTTTTGTTTACCTGGCCCTTTACTTTAAAAGGAAAAACCTTTGCCCTTTATTATCTGACCCCTTCTTTTATTTCAGGTAATTGCATTAGTGCGGGCTTCCCAATGCTCAGGAATTTCCGGACTTATTTTGCTCCCTGCTGGTTTCAAGGAGGAGGGGCAGTCTGCTCAGAATTCTAACACCCAGCCTGCTGACTGGGCAGGTAATTCCAGAAAATCGGGGCCTTCCCTACTGAAGGGGAAGAAGCTTGGATAATCATTAGAAAAACCCTGTTGACCTATAAAACCTAGTCTGCCACCTCGAAGCAAACACTGGGAAAAGGCTGCTTTGAGTATTTAGGCTTTATAAATTGCACTTGCCCCTCCTCCAGAGGCCCTCAGCCTGGGCTCCTGCTGAGCACTTGGCATCAAGCTTTTCTTCTGAGGCTACATTAGTTTTCATCTTCTTTGCAATGGGTCAGCCTTCCTATCTGTGTTCAGAACTGCTTTGGGCAGGAAAGCTTAGATGAAATGAACACTGTTACAAAAAAAGTCAACCTTCCTATCCTGTGTTTCAGAACTGCTTTGGGCAGGAAAGCTTAGATGAAATGAACGCTGTTACAAAGAAAGGTTCTACAGAATACAGATGTTTCTTTGGCTTTCTTAAACCAGTTCAAATAATTCCATACGGGAATCATCTAACCTACTAAAGGGACATAGTTCAGTAAGAAAGAGTTTGTACTCTGGAAAAATGGTATAGAAAAATAGTACAGGTAAAGGTCAGAGTTGTGAGCAATACTAAAGGCAAATAATGTCTTTAATGAAAGAATGAGTGCCTGTAAGATTTAACCCACAATGAACCAACCGAAGCTCAAATGCTATGCCAATGGCTCCATTTTCTTCATCTTCTTGCTCTCCTAACTCTTTGCACACTTTGGGTCCTGCGCCTCAAGCCCAGACCCTTTTCCCCATATATCCAGAGTTGTATGTGGAGAGGCACTGAGTGTGGGCAGAGACTCAAATCATCTTGATCCCAGCGGTGTTAAGGAGAGGTGTACAGGAAGCTGGGAAAGGAAAGGGGTAGGGAAATCATACACAGCTCCAGCCATTGGAGTGGGCTCTGGGGAGGGACCTCTCAAAATGTTCAGAATAGTAGCAGGTGACGGCACTAGAATTGTGGGCAGAAGTTGATCCATGTGCTTTTGGTCTGAAACTTACACAAGTTGTGGGGCCCTCTTTAAGAAGAGGAAATCAAAAGTACAAAACAAGGCTGGGCACAGTGGCTCATGCCTGTGGTCTTAGCACTTTGGGAGACCAAAGTGGAAGGATTTCCTGAGGCCAAGAATTTGAAACCAGCCTGGGCAACATAGCGAGACCCTCATCTCTACAAAAAACAAAAAAATTAGCTGGGCGTAGTGGCACAGGAGGATCACTTGAGCCACAGAATTTGAGGTTACAGTGAGCTATTATGGCACCAGTACTCCAGCTTGGGTGACAGAACAAGACTCTCTTAAAAAAAAAAGTTAAAAAGCATTTTTTAAACTACAAAACACATAATACGTACAAAAGTAAATATTTATATCGAATGACAAATCACAGCAAACTCCCAGAAACTTAGAGAATCGAATTCCTTTCTTCTGAGACTACTTCAGGCAATTTACCAGAAATGTTTACATAATGCTTCCTCATAGCAATCTGCCTCCATCCCCTTACTACCTAGAACATTCTACAACTCTCAGCACTCATAGGAATCCATGCAAGAGAGGGGTCTGAAGCTTAATTCATTAGCTTCATGGTAAATTTAAATTGTGAGGCATCAATAACAGGAATGATAGGGTCTAAGTTGCCAGAACCCAACCGTCTATGTGCAGTATTTTAAAAAATTCAGTGTTTGCAGCACTATTCACAATAGCAAAGACTTGGTATCAACCCAAATGTCCATCAGTGACAGACTGGATTAAGAAAATGTGGCACATATACACCATGGAATACTATGCAGCCATAAAAAAGGATGAGTTTGTGTCCTTTGTAGGGACATGGATGCAGCTGGAAACCATCATTCTTAGCAAACTATCACAAGAACAGAAAACCAAACACCACATGTTCTCACTCATAGGTAGGAATTGAACAATGAGATCACTTGGACACTGGGGCCTATTGTGGGGGTGGGGGAGGGATAGCATTAGGAGATATACCTAATGTAAATGACGAGTTAATGGGTGCAGCACACCAACATGGCACATGTATACATATGTAACAAACCTGCATGTTGTGCACATGTACCCTAGAAGTTAAAGTATAACAACAACAACAACAAAATTCAGTGTTTGTAAACTGGGGGTTGCTTATACTGTTACCATATTCTTTCCCTGGCCTCTTTTCATGTAATTGTCATTGTGGCAGGATAGCACAACTCAACTATAATTAAGTTAGTATATTACTAACTAGGAGAAAATAGAAAGGTGAAAGAGGAAGGGAGGAGTCTTACATATATTAAGTTCCTTCTTATTTGCTATTTTACATGTAGTGTCATTTAATCTTCATGAACACTCTCTATTTTGCAGATTAGAAACTACAGCTCACATGGTATTAGTAAGTAGGAAACCAGAGATCATATAGGCACTAAGTAACAGATACCAAAAACTTTTCCTTCTGTACTTTGATCTGCCAAGTATCCCAACAATACAGCACCATGCTTACTTCATTGGTCCTGTAGTCAAGTAAAATTGTTTTTCAGCTGCCTTTAGTCTTGCCTACTTCAACCAAATTTAAACAATATTGAACTAAATGCAAATTTCTCAAGAAAACAAAACAATTACAACAAAACCAACCCCAAACAATAACAAAAGCAAAAACCGGGGTAGATAAGTAAAAGCATGGAGGTGGTAAAACTACCCTTTTCTTTGTGAAAAAGTTTTTCAAAGTGTTTTAGTAATTGTTATATAAAGAAAAGGGGGCTCCATCGTCAAATAAGTTTAGGAAATGCTGGGTTAAAATCAAATTAAGTAGTACTTCCTGTTTCAGCCATGATAGAATTGAACAGCAACCAATTCAGGCTGTGATTCTTGAGAGACGGTAGGGCACATGAGGCGAACTTCAGATCCCATTCACCTGAGCTTGCTCCTTGGGACAGGGTAAAGACAGTTTACTGATTACCAAAAATTTGAGCTTTCCTTCCATAGTGCTGAGCTGTTGCCAAGAAGCAGGTGCCCAGCCAGAACCTACATTTTTGCCCCTCTTACATGGTAGAGGCAGGGGAATGCCAAAACAATGTGAGCAGAAATAATGTGTCACTTCAGGGCTAAAGTAGATGTAGGTGTTTTTCACTTTCGAGCAGAAATTAAGAAGCCATGTCTTCTTTGTAGTGTCTGTCCCCATTGCCAGCTGAATGGAAAAGTCTCTGAGGAAAAGCCACAAAATGGTAACTACCTGGGTCCTGGAATGGCCACATGTGAGGCCATCCCCGAGGTACATCAGCATTGGACTGTCACGTTAGTGAGAAACAAACTTCTACTGCCAGGCCACTGAGATGTGGCGATTTAATTGTTAAAACAATTTGTGTTATATTAACTAATATATGGGTATTCATTACAACAAAACACCTTTATACCAATCAATCTGTTCGGCCAACAGTTCATAATAAAAGAGGTTTCCCTTTGAGAAGAAATTCTCCTTGTACGAAAATTAAAAAGATTATCCTGGAGAACTTACTTACAATTCTAGTTTGAATTGACTGAGTGTCTATCAGTGATTGGCTGAATAATAACTTTCATTCTAATCCCATGCAAGAACAGTTGATGAGGGGAGATGTTATTCTTATATTTCTATATTTAGACATACTGAACCTGGTGTAAAAACACAGTGACCAAGGTGATTACTAATGACCAAAAAGGACATGGAATCTAGAATGTTGGAAGGGAGGCCAGTTAATAAAGGTCACATATCAGTAGGTGGCAGCCTTTTGACTACATAGAATATTCTCCATTAGGCTTCTAGATACCTTAGTTTTCACTCAGGGACAGCCAATAGTTTGAGGTAGATTTATTGAGACATTCTCATTATTTTGTATCTCACTGAGGATATGAAATCACATGTCCTAACTTGCATGCATCACAAAAGCTAGAGGTTAAACTCTAGCCTGCATGATGTTTCTTATGTCCAGACAACCCAACACACACATCAAACTGCTTTTCTACCTACACTCACCAACACCTTGTATATTTTAGTTCCTGTACCTAACTTTTACAACCAGCAAACTCAATGTCATAGAGCTATACCTTCTCAAAGGATGCTCACTGTGAAGAATATCACACTGAAAGGAAATCTTACCTCACTATGATTCTTTTCATGACAATTTCCACTTCTTTGTTTAAAAAGAAAAGCTAGTTCTCACCATATAAAGCCTTTAAAGGGATTATTTACCATGAAGATATATGTATGTGCATACAAGCCTGTGTGTAGATATGTGTTAACAGAAACAGAAAGAGATTGAGAGGGAGAGACAATCAGTTCTGTATGATGCAAATCACATCAGGACCAGGAAATAAAATTTAAGTTCCTTGAACTAGTGCTCAGTATAATATTTGAAACTGATAGATAACTCAGCTAAATTTATTCAGCTAATAGGAATTCTAATGTCATAATTGTAAGGTAAAATTTCACATGTCCCTCCATAACAGAATGCTTCTTTACCATCCTTTCTTTTAAAAGATTTCAAGGAATTTTAAGAAATGGTGCTCTAAAACATTCTATTTTTTTCCCTCCAATCTCCTACAAATTCACTGTGGTTATCTAACCAAAAAGAGTCTGAGAATTAGCGAAATATCAGCATATTATCTTCTTCTCTGTGATTGAGGAAAGTTTGCTTTGAACACAAAGAGAAAGCAAGCTGACTGCTATCATTTTGAAGTTATGTTAAGTAGGAGGGTAGATCCCCTTTAAAGAACTACTTCCTTTTTTTTTTTTTTTTTCTTGAGATGGAGTCTCGCTGTGTCACCCAGGCTGGAGTGCAGTGGTGTGATTTTGGTTCACTGCAACCTCCACCTACTGGGTTCAAGCAATTCTCTGCCTCAGCCTCCCAAGTAGCTGGGATTACAGGCACCCGCAACCACGCCTGGCTAATTTTTGCATTTTTAGTAGAGACAGGTTTCACCATGTTGGTCAGGCTGTTCTCAAACTCCTGACCTCAGGTGATCCACCTGCCTTGGCTTCCCAAAGTGCTGGGATTACACATGTGAGCTACCATGCCCAGCCAGAAATAGTTCCATTTTAAAAAGTTAATTAAAGACAGAAATAAAAAGCAATTGCTCCTTGAAAGAAACAATGATAGTTAACTTTCTAAATTAAGATCCAAAAGGGTAAAATTTAATTTAATATATTCTCATCACATATTTTAGACAATTAAAGTAGAAGCAAGTATATACATAGAATGAAAGGAAAATAGGGAATAGGAAGGTAAGAGCCAGATGAGGAAGGAAACACCAACATAGTGCATTGGGGATCTTTTGGTTCCCCCAAGCCAACTCATCTTCTCTGCCTCTGTTCTTTACATCTGGTGTATCCTACTAACCCTCATCATTCAGCAACCAGTCCCACATACACCCTTTCAGCCATCTGCTTTTTCATCACCAAGTCCATAGAGTGACCTCCCATGATTCACCAGCTTTATACCACCACCTCTCCAATCCTACCTCGGTTAGTGAAACACAACAGAGCAGCTTTTACCCCCTGCCCATTTCCAATCTCCCACTATCTAGAACCTACTCCAAATCCCCTGAGTTCTGTCACTTGAGTGGCAAACCAAGCCTCAATCTCCACTTTCATTCTCCAGGCAGTGCAACTCTTCTTGGCAAAACTACAAGGTCTACATGACTGGTTTTTGGAGACCTTCATCTGTTCAGCCTTCTCCACACAAAGCCTAGGCTTAATTAAATGGTATCTTGGCTAAAATGTGACCTGGACTCTCTCTCTCTCTCTTACCCAGTGGTTCTTAATCCTGACTGAATTTGCATTAACTAAGATAATAATTATTCAAACAAAATTTTTACTTACTAGATAGCAATCTGGACAAGGAGCTAGGAGACTCGGGTTTTCCAATCATTAGTCTTGTCACCTTAAGCAAGTCACTTAGATTCTTTTGTCTTCTTTCATCTACCTAGGTTTTTAAGCGTAGATCAAGGATGACTAATAACTAATTGTATTCTATCAGTTTTTGCCTCACATATTTTGACACACTGTTGTTAGGTGCATACATGTTTAGGATAATTCTTGGAGAATTAATCTATACATCATTATGTAATGGTGCTCTTTATTCATGATAATTGTCCTTGTTCTGAGGTCTGCTTTGTCTGAAAATAGCTGCTTCAGCCATCCTTTGATCTGTGTGTGCATGCTGTACTTCTCTCTCTCTTTACTTTTAACCTATCTGAGTCTTTATGTTTAAATTGGGTTTATTGTAGACAACATATGGTTAAGTTTGTTTTTATATCCTTCCTGACAATCTTCGTCTTTTAATTGGTACATTTAGACTATTCACATTTACAATGATGATTAATATAGCTGGGATTAATATCTATTATGCTCTGTTTTCTATTCCTTGTATCTGTTATTTTTTAATCTCTTCTGTTTCTGTTTTCTCTGGTTTTAATTGAGCATTTTATATAATTACATTTTATCTCCTCTCTTAGCATACTATTATACTTCTTTCTAAAAAGTTTTATGTGGTTGCCCTAGAGTTTCCAATATACATTTTTAATGAATCTAAGTGTGTCTTCAAATAACCCTGTACTGCTTCATATGCAGTACAAGTAATAATAGAGTATCCTAAATTTATCCCACCCTTCATTTCTATTATTCATTTCCCTTATATATATGTTATAATAACCCAGTACATTGTGGCTATTATTACTTTAAACATTTATCTTTTAGACAAACTAAAATAAGGAAAATAAAATTTTTATTTTATCTTCATTTATTCCTTCCCTGACACTCTTCCTTTCTTTATGTAGACTTGCAATTCTGACCTATATCACATTCCTTCTACCTGAAAAGCTTCTACCAATCTCTGATGCAGGGAAAGTCTGCTGGTGATAAATTCCCTCAGTTTTTGTTTGTTTGAAAAAGTCTTTATTTCTCCTTCACTCTTCATGGATAATTTTGCTGGACACAGAACTCTAGGTTGGTGAGATTTTTTCTTTCAACATTTTAATGATTTCACTCCACTGTTTTCATGCTTGCATTGTTTCTTATGATACTTCAGATCCTTGTTCATATTGCTTCATATGAATGCACTTCATTGCCTTGTTCCTGTTTAGGTAAGGTATTGTTTTCCTATTGTTTTTCAAGATTTTCTCTTTTTTCTTTGGTTCTCAGCAGTTTGAATATAATATGTCTGGCTGTAGTTTTCCTGGAATTTATCCTGCTTGGTGTTCTCTGAGCTTCCTGGATCTGTGGTCTTATATCTGTCATTAATTCCAGAAAGTTCTCCGCCATTATTACTTCAACACTTGAATTACTTAAAGCCATTATTATTTCATTATTCTTCTGCTCTGTTTTCTCCTTCTTCTCCTTCTGCTATTCTAATTATGTGTATGTTACACATTTTGAAATTGTTCCACATTTCTTGGCTATTCTGTTGTTTTCATTCTTTTACCTTTCTGAATTTCAGTTTGGGCAATTTCTATTGACCTATACTCAAGCTCACCAATTCTTTCATCAGCTGTATCCAGTCTACTGATGAGCCTACTAAAGGCATTCTTCATTTTTGTGACAATGTTTTTTATTTCTATCATTTCCTTTTGATTCCTTTGTAGAGTTTCTATCTCTCTACTTATATTAATGATCTATTTTTGCATGTTGTCTACTACCATTAGAGCACTTAATGTATTAATCATAAATTCTCCATTTAGTAATTCTAGTAACCGTCATATATAAGACTGGTTCTGATACTTTGTTCAGACTATGTTTTTTCTTGCTTTTGGCTTACTTTGTAATTTTTTGTTGTTGAAAACTGACATGCTGAATTAGGTAATAGGAACTGAGGAAAAAGACCTTTGGTGTGAGGTTTTGGGCGAGGAGCTGGACTGTGTTTGCTATATCTGTAGATATCAGAGGCTTCAAATTCCTCTAGTATCCTTGTTTATGCCTCTTTTCTTGACTTTAGGCTTTCCTAATTACTCCTCTTCAGAGAGAATTTGTGTCTGGTGAACTCTATCAGCTGTATTCACAGTTACTATGCTGCTGGTATAGCAGTAAGTTGTGGGAGAAGGCAAGTGTTCTGTAACTTTATGGTTAAATCTCAGTCTTTTAGTGGACCTGTGTCTCTGAGCTATGATCTTCACCTTTTTTTCCCTCTCTATGTAAGACAGAAAGGCTAGAGGGGGTTAGAGTGGGGGGAATGCCCTTTCCCATCTGGGATAAGGCTTGGAGAGTTGGCTTTTTAAATGGAAAATGCTATGGTCATATTTCACAATGATTTACTCTCTCTCCCTGACAGAGTTACTAGGAAATCTTTTTGGATCCCACAAAAGTGTGGAGCCAAAGACTGCAGCTCCCAGGTTTCTATACTCAAATTAGTTCACACAAAGACTCCAGCAATTCATCGGAGTTACCACTTAAGTGTTGACACCAGCTTATGGCTTCAGCAGTTTCTGCTCTTATTAAGCAAATTTTGGTGGTAACTGTGGATTCACCTGTCTCTCCAGATTTCAGGGTGGTGTTTGCTCTGCAACATCAATTCTCTGATGCATTCAAGAAAAGTCATTGATTGTCAGTTTGTTCAGCTTTTGCTTGTATGAAATTTCAGCTTTTTCAGCTTTTTCTTGTACAAATAGGAAGTAATAACTTCCTATTTTCATGTTTGAGCTGAAACCAGAAGTCCACTAATGGAATTCTCATCATGTATGTCAACACTGATCTTTTGCAGTTTTGCTGGGAAATACCCTTAATCTCCACTTTGTATTGTCAATTAGTAAGGAATAAAGGTGCATGTGACACACATGTATCATTTTGACCAAGATGATTTCTAAGACCCTTTCCAGATGCAAGACTCAAGCTCTCCTCTTTGACACAGAGTGAAATGATACCATAGGGTGTCCCCTCAACACATATGAAGATCCTATATTTCAGTCAGTGAAATTGCATTGTATAGAATGTTGTCCAACAGATGTGAACAGGATAAAATGTAACATATGAGAAAGGCAAAACAAAATGACTTTCCTAAAGGTTTCACATTAGTTTCCTATTTGAGTTTGATTTTTCTTTTTTTTTTTTAAATTGAGATGGAGTCTCGCTCTGTCGCCTAGGCTAGAGTGCAATGGTGCAATCTCAGCTCACTGCAACCGCCACCTCTCAGGTTTAAGCGATTCTCCTTCCTCAGCCTCCCGAGTAGCTGGGACTATAGGCGTGTCCCATCATGCCTGGCTAATGTTTTGTAATTTTAGTACGGATGGGGTTTCACTGTGTTAGCCAGGATGGTCTCAATCTCCTGAACTCGTGATCTGCTCGCCTCAGCCTCCCAAAGTGCTGGGAATACAGGTGTGAGCCACCATGCCCAGCCTTGAGTTTGATTTTCTACACCTTCATTTATACGTGAGATTGATGAATCATTGTTGTTTTGCACTGTTCCTATGCATGCCTCTTCCTTAATGTGGGTTATGCTTCTATGCCTTTGAGAGAATAAGATAGACAAAGAGTATTATATTATACCAGATATCAGCATCCATGTCATCACATAATAGACTTTTTTATGAGGACCCACCATAAGAATTTGCATCAAGGCTTAGTATCAGGAAAATGATGCTTTTCATGAAAACTTACTTTAATTTCTTACTTACAGACACTAGATTTTGTTTTCCACTTTGCTTTGGCCACTATGAAAGACAGAGTCAAACTTATACCCCATCTCTCACAAGAGAATAGAATCAGCTGATGGGCATTTTTTTTTTTTTTGAGATGGAGTTTCGCTCTTGTTGCCCAGTCTGGAGTGTAGTAGCCCAATCTCGGCTCACTGCAACCTCCATCTCCCGGCTTCAAGTGATTCTCCCGTCTTGGCCTCCTGAGCAGCTGGGATTATAGGCACCTGCCACCACATTTGGCTAATTTTTGGTATTTTTGGTAGAGATATGGTTTCACCGTATTGGTCAGGCTAGTCTCAAACTCCTGACCTCAAATGATCCACCTACCTTGGCCTCCTAAAATGCTGGGGTTACAGGCATGAGCCACCATGCCTGGCCTGATGGGCATTTTTTACAGTACTAATCTTTCTCATCATTTTATTGCTACTCTAACCCTATTTTCCATTTACTCTTCCTTCCTGTTTAAAAAAAAATAATTTTGCATTGGATAGCAAAGTGACCAGAAGAAAGGTTGAGAGAAGTTGTGCCAAAAAAAAAAAAAAGCATTCAATAATTCACTAACTGTATACTTAGCCTTTATTTATACAAAGCAAAGCAAAGACCTTCAGTTTTGTATCCTGCTTATGTTCCTTCCCTCTTTCCTCCAAAATCCTTTTTTTGTGTGTGTGGTTTTTTTTCCTTGTTTTGTTACCACTCTGTTACCCAGGCTGGAGTGCAATGGTGTGATCTTGACTCACTGCAAACTCCACCTCCTGGTTCATGCGATTCTTGTGCTTCAACGCCCCCTGCCCCAGTAGCTGGGATTATAGGATCACGCCACCATGCCCAGCTAATTTTTGTATTTTTAGTAGAGATGGGGTTTTACCATGTTGGCCGACTGGTCTTGAACTCTTGACTGTAAATAATCTGCTCGCCTCGGCCTCCCAGAGTGCTGGGATTACAGGCGTGAGCCACTGTGCCCAGCCCCAAATCCATTTTTTATATTATAAGATATTTGGGAAAGATTCAGTAAGCTCTGTGCTCTTATTAAGTTTAAAAATACTCTTTGTCAGATAAAATATTGTATTTGGTATAATACAGTTTAAGGTTGAATCACAAAGACATTAACCTTTAGTCTGCTGTAAATAGATTTCCCTTTCTGATAATTCTTAGACATGTTTATGTTTTCCTGGGGCTGGAATTGACCATCTTAAGTGGCATCAATACTTGGCAAGGTTGAAAAATTAATATAATCAGGACTACCTGGTATTTTTAGGACATATTTTCCCAAAGATCACAGAGTACTTCGCAGATAACAAACTTAAGGGATTTTTTGGGAATGAGAACAGACAAAGTTTTGGTTTTTCTCTTCTTTCATAATGAAGAAGAAAGTCCAGGACTTCACTGCAGGGCACATTCCATCTCACAGTGTATATGATTTGGGGGTTGGGAGGATCAGAAAAGTAGAGGCAGTTGTGGTTTCTTTTGTATGTACCTTGATTGATACTGGCAGAGTTGGTTTTTTTTTTTTTTTTAAATTGAGATAAAAGCGACATAACATAAAATTAACCATTTTAAAGTGCAATTTAGTGACACTTAGTACATTCACAAAGTTGTACAACCATCATCATTATCTAGTTCCAAAATATTTTCATTACCCTAAAAGGAAATCCTATATCCATTAAGCAATCATTCACCATTTCCTACCTCCCTAGAGAACCTGGAAACTACTAATCTTTTTTTTTTTTTTTTTACCTCTATGCATTTTTTACCTCTACCTATTCTTGATATTTCATATACATTCATCCCTCAGTATATGTGGGGGATTGGTTCCAGGACCTCCATGTTACCAAAATCCACACATAGTCAAGTCTTGCAGTCAGCCCTGCTGACCGTGTGTAAACAAAAAAGTCAGGCCTCCGTATACTCAGATTCTGCATCCCAGGAATGCTGATTTTCCATCCACATTTGGTTGAAAAAAAAAATCCATGTATAAGTAAACCTGACCATTTCAAACTGCATTGTTCAAGAGTCAACTATAAATGGAATCCTACAGTATGTTGTCCTTTATGACTGACTTCTTTCACTTAATGTTTTTGAAGTTCGTTCACATTGTACCATGTATCAGTATTTCATTTCTTTTTTATGGCAGAATAACATTAGATGGTATTGATATATTTTATTTATTCATTCATCTGTTGATGGACATTTGGGCTGATTCTACCTTTAACCTCTTGTGAGTACTGCTGTATGAACAGTCGTGTACATATATTTGTTTGAATGCTTGTTTTCAATTCTTTGGAGCATACAGACCTATGAGTGAAATCACTGGGTAACAGTAACAGTAGGAGGGTCCTACGGATGGAAATCACTCTCTCACTGCAGAAGAGTCAGTAAAGAGTCTCCTTTGAACAAATTTCCACATGAAAAATTAGAAAGATAAAGAAAACAAACAAAGACATCTGGGTTAGAGTGAAATTGAAATTACACAGGACAATGGGTCCACTTAGAGAAGAGGAAAGGAAAGCTGATAATAGATGCAAAGAGTATTAGCATTTTTCTCCCTAGGAGACTTGGTGTGGCTAACTTCACTGAGTACTTGTGAGGCATTAATGAACTAAGAATGGGAAAAGTTGAACTATTTTTTCAATTAAACTTTGGTTGCAGCATCATTAAAACTAAGCTGTTCTGCCTGCTACTGATTTCATTCTTGGCTACCAGGCTGGTTATTTGTTGTCTGAATGAAGAGAGAAAGTGCTGCTGGGGGGGCGCAGATCAAACAGAAGTACACATGAGGGGAAGGAATAGTCATGTGTTAATGAGTAAGAGGCAGCTGATCCCTGAGGGGTTCTCAGCACAATCTTCTCATTGCAAATTTATTTTCTAAATTTGTTAACACTGTGAGTGCAGAATTGTACAAATGCCTGGGATTTCTTTTTTCCCTTTTCCAGTTGTGTTGGATGGTTTTATTACTTTAGAACTGGAAGGGACTACATGATCATAAAGTTCTCACCTATAGATGTAGAAACTGAGACCTAGAGAGGTGAAATTGTGGTCCAAGGGCATACAACTTATTATTGGGGCTCCTTTCCATGCCTCTGAAAATAGTTATAAGTTCTACTTTTAAAATTAGCCACCATTAAAAATGCAGATTTTAAAAGGTGCCCCTGGCATGCCATAGCCTCTCTTGGCCATGGAAACATCTTGACAAAGGGTTGACAAGGGAGCCCATTTGAACAGGGAGGCAATTCTTGGCACCAGCTGTGTCCCTGCACTTTGGCTTTCCCATAACGGCCCTTATACACTCAGGATGAAGTTTCAGTTTGAAGATGACCTTCATCTTTCCTTTGCTTCTGTTTCCTTTATGAGGGATGGCGGTAGAACCAGAGACCTTGCAACAATGCTACCATATGGTCATGGCATTGGGTGCCCCTTGAGCAATTTTCTCTTCACGATGAATCCCTGTCTTTCATCTACACGGAACCCACTGTGTTTGCCAAGTACTTTTTCATCTACACTCTCAGTGAACCTAAAAACCTTCCTAGTCAGGTTCCATTATCCCAATTTTCAAGAGAAGAAATTTAAAATGTAAAGAGGGAGTAGGCTGAATTGACACCAGAGGCCAGGACACATCTCAGGACACCCACCTTGAATCTGGAGTGCTAGCCGTTCTTTAGCCCTGACACAGCCTTCCTCCCCGGGTGTATGAGCCTGTCTGGCATAGAATAACCTGCACTAAGGCTCCCCTGGGAATCACAAGCTCAATGCAGGCTGAGAAATTGGAGAGACTGGTGAAGGGAGTGGGAAATAATTATCTCCTTCAAAGGATACATAAGAAAAGTCACTGGAAGCAGCATGATAAAACTTGGACTAATGAAGTCTCAAAGGATTCTGGTCTTGGAGAAGAAAATATAGTTTGTTGGTTTCCAAATCCCTGTCGCATCAGAATCACTTAGGATTGCTTTTAGTTTATTTAATTTAATTCCTAAGTAGCTAATACATGTACAAGGCTCAGAAATCAAAAGGAACAAAAAGTATATGGAAAAAAGTCTCCTCCCATCTCTATGTCCTAGTGGCCTTATTTCCCTCCTTGGAGGCAACAAATGCTATCAGTTTCTTTTATATAAGTGACTTGAAGCACATATAAGCAGAATATATATTTCCCCAAACATATTTTTATACAAAAGGTAATATTCTATGCACACTGTTCTTAATTTTCCTTTTTTCACCTAAACAATACATCTTTAATTGTTTCATATCAGTCCACAAATAGCTTCCTCTTTCCCTTTTTAATCTGAATTAGTATTCTATTACATGCCTGTACCATAATTTTTATCTAGTCAAGTCCCTATTACTAAACATTAAGTTGTTTTTAATTTTTTTTGCTATTATAAACAAAGGTGAAATAAATGACCTTGTGCAATGAATGTCCAAGAGAACTCAGTTTAAGTCTAAACTCTTACACTATGCAACTGTGTGGCCTTGTGCAAGTCAGTTAGGACTTTGGCTTTTTCAAAATGGAAGGAATCATCTTTTTGTTTATTTGTTTTACTGAGACAGAGTCCTGCTCTGTCGCCAGGCTGGAGTGCAGTGGTGTGATCTTGGCTCACTGCAACCTCTGCCTCTCGGGTTCACGCGATTCCCCTGCCTCAGCCTCCCGAGTAGCTGGGACTACAGCGTGTGCCAACACGCCCAGCTAATTTTTTGTATTTTAGTAGACACGGGGTTTCACCATGTTGGCCAGGATGGTCTCAATCTCCTGACCTTGTGATCTGCCCCCCTTGGCCTCCCAAAGTGCCGGAATTATAGACATGAGCCACCGCGCCCGGCCAAAATGGAAGGAATCTTAACGACCATTTGTTGTAGCATTTTTCCAAAGCATGTTCATGGAACTCTCATCCCAAAGGGTGCCCCCCTGGAAACTGACAGTACACATTAGATTGAGAAGACCACAGTGAACATACATGAATTAATACAGGGTTTCACACATATATTTAATAATACTATGAAGTCATAAAAAAGAATGAGATTATGCCCTTTACAGGAACATGGATGGAGCTGGAGGCCATCATCCTTAGCAAACTAACACAGGAACAGAAAACCAAACAATGCATGTTTTTACTTATAAATGGGAGCTAAATGATGAGACCACATAGACACAAAGAGGGGGAACAGACACTGGGATATACTTGAGGGTGGAGGATGGGAGGAGGCAGAGGATCAGAAAAAATAGCCATTGAGTACTAGGCTTAGTACCTGGGTGATGAAATAATCTGTACAACAAACCCTTGTGACACGAGTTTACCTAATAACAAACCTGCACATGTACCACTGAACCTAAAATTAAAGTTTAAAAAAAAAGACTTTTTTTTTTTTCAGGAATCTATAATTGTCATGCTGTGGAATTTTCCTTAGAATGCACTTTGAGGAAACAACATCTAGTATAGTCCAACCTCCTCTTATTTTACAGCTAGGAACTCATAGAAGTTTTGGATGTTCAGCATCTAACACATGCTTGAATAGTATAGCTCAATAAATACGGTTTGACTTACATTAAACAGAGATCTATTTAGGGAGATAATACAAGCCTATATAATAAATTTAGAAAGATTTAAAGTACAATAAAGAACAATTTGATGAGACCAAGATAGGACATGATAGGACCACAAGAGTTTAGAAATAGATGAAGGTCATTTAATATTTATAGGGGAAGTAAGACTTAGCATGGGTCACAAAGGATGAACAGACTCAAGGGCAGGGGTATGAGGGCTAGCCATTCCATGAAAACACAAAGCATGTTCTGGGCATAATGAAAATCAGTTTGATTAGGCCCCCAGTCTTCACCAATCTTCCTTTAGTTCCCTCATTCAACAATCATTATCAAGCATCTGTTATGTGCCAGGCACTGTTCTAGGTACTGGGGATAGAGCAGTGAATAAGAGACCATGCCTCTGCTCTCATGGAACTTATATTCTAGAAGGGTGAAAAAAACCTAATAAGGGACTCATATTGAGGATAAGTGCTATAAGGAAAAAAAATAGGGCTAGAGGGTTCTAGGGCTGACGAGAAGTGGCTAGTATATGCCATTCTCACAGAGAGGAAACAAAGTAGTGAGTAAATAGTGACTCTCCAAGTGGCAATTTTAAGAAACCATGTTGGGATCCAACAAGGGAGCAAGGGGACACAGGAAGAACAGAGAAGACTGAAGCTGGGGAGAAACCCACCCTGGACTGGTGCAGAGCCAGGAGATGCTCCCTGGCACATGAGGAATATGAGGAAAGAATGAGAAAGTAAGAACCACCAGGTGATCACACTTCCCACAGGGGCCTGTGTAATCTTGGGAACGGGAGAACTCGCCTTACCCCATGGGCCTCTAGACTGACACAGAGAGCCACCCAGGTTTTTGTAGAGGTACCATTCAAGACCACAGGGAGCCCCATGGGCCTTGGATCCTTGAGCAGCCTGGCACCAGCTACCATAACACCAGTAGTGGTCACAGTCACAGTGCCAGGGAAGAGTCAGACTGCTCCATTCCTCTTTGCCAGACAAAGCTCGGCTCCCACTTCCAGCACAGTGGCCTTGCCCTTGTCTGAACACTGTGGGTAGGCTCAGTTCTGTGTTCCCCGGGGAAAAGGTGAATTGGCTGACTTCACCCACCCCTGCTGCTTCTAGTAGGGTGGGACTCACTGACTTGGGCTTCCAGTGCAGCAACCCTGCCACTGCTTGAACTCTGCTGGTGGGTACAGCTCTGTGTTACCCTGCTAGGTACCCAGATGGCAGACCAGATGATTTCATCCATCTCTGCTGCTCTTAGCCAGGCAAAACTGGCTTGGGCTTTCAGTGCAGTGGCTGAGACCCTGCTTAAACTCTGCCAGTGGGCACAACTGTGTTACCCTGGTAAACACCCAGATGGTGGACCGGGTGATTCCACCCACCCCCACTGCCCAAGTAGGGGAAGAGCCCCCACTCTCAGAACACTGAATGGGGTGACTTCTTCGGCCCCCGCATTTGTGGACCGGAGAACATCACCCGAGAGCGCCGGCGCGACTTCCCTGGCCCCCCACACCTGAGGACCAGAGAACCTCGTCCGAGAGTGTATGCATATTTGCAATAAAAGACTGTCACTTTCTTATGTACTTTGGCCTCATGTTTAATTACTTAGCTCTCCTAAATTAAGTTACATTAAATTAAATCAAAACAGTTAATGCCAAATTAATTTAAATTAAAACAGTTGGTGCAGAAACCCGACCCAGGAGGAGACCCTTCCTCAACATCCCCTAAGGGTCTAACGAACCTCCTCCACAGCGAACCGGCTCCCAACCCAACCAGCCACGAACACCAAACAAGTGTTCCAGCTTTCCACTGGTGCCGCTCTGAGAATTTCTTCTTCGGTGAGTACTCCCTTTTGTTAACCATCTCCGTCCGTTTCCGTGTCCTTGGCCTAGAGTCGTACGTACGCCCAAGGACGTAGCCACCCTGTGGCGCAGTGAGGCCTTCAACCCGGAGACGTCCGTCTTGAAGTTCCTCAATTCTCCGTTAGTGGCTCCAGGAGCCCCCGGTCCCCAGCAGCGGCAAAGGACGCTTTGCCACTGCATGAGGTCGGTTTCCATTTCTGGTGGTTAAACAATAGGAACCTCACAATTGAAAATCCCTACGAACACCCCTTTAGGGTGTCTCCTCCAAAACTTGGAAGCCTTACATCTAGCTCACGATTTAAAACGAAAGCGGCTAATTTTCCTCTCCACTGTGGCATGCCAAAAACCCGGGAGGAGACCCCTCCTCAGGGCCCCCTAAGGTCCGAGGAGCCTCCTCCTTCACGCCGCGGACAGACCAGGACCTAGACATCGCTTTCCACACCTCCAAGTCTCCTAGGGGTGAGTATCTCTTGCCTCCCTCTCATACTCCTTGGCCAGAAGTCCTGCGCAGGCCCAAGGTTTTTTGGTCACCAGGTGACCCACAGGAGAGTTCCCAAAGGTAGAGACGTCTGCCCAAAGGAACTCCATTCCAGTCCATGTGAGACCCGTCCAGGACGGAGACGTCTGCCTGGAGGTAATCTCCATTCCGGCTCCAGGAGCCTCCCGGTCTCTAGTGGCTCCAAAGGACGCTTTGTAGCCAGGTAGAGTTCGGTTTCCGCCTATGGGTGAGAGAAAGGCAATGGGAAATCCCCAATCCAAAATACCTAGAGACACCCCTTTAGGGTGTCTTCTAACTAATCTCAAAACTTTACAATTACAGCAAGATCTTAAATGAAAGCGACTGATTTTACTCTCCACTGTGGCGTGGCCAGTCTCAACATTGAGACTGACAACCAGTCTCAACGGCCGCCTGAAGGCACTTTAGACCGTAACATTTTAATTAGATCTCTCTAATTTCTGCCAGAGGCTCGGAAAGTGGTCAGAAATTATCTATGTCCAAGGCTTTTAGGACTTGCGCTCTCGCCCAGACCTGTGCGCCCGGTGTTAAATGGCCCAGGTCTTGTTAGCCTAAACCCCTAAACCCGGCCCTTGGCCCCCACCTCAGCAACTGAGGAGGACTCCACCTTCATTTCAGATGGGGCCGACGGCAGGTGACCACCCTCCCGACTTTCCAACCCCCCTCCCTATGGACTTCCTACCACCCCTCCCGACGCTCCTCCTTCAGCCACTCCTCTCACCCCTCCCTATGGAGCTCCCACTGCCCCGCCCGACACTCCTCCCTCAGCCACTCCTCTTACCTCTCCCATTTCCATCTACACTCGCTCCAAGACCGTGGTAGCGGCCCCCATTAGTCAGCCCTCTATCAGTCAGCCTGCCTCAACCCCCTCTACCAGTCAGCCTGTCTTAACCTACCCTACTGCTCAGTCTGTTCCAACCTCCCCTGCTAGTTTGTTGCCCCCTCCCCCACCCCAAGAAGTTGCTGGAGCCAAAGGCGTAGTTAGTCCACGTCCCCTTTTCCTTGGCTGACCTTTCCAAAACTGAAGAACGACTTGGCGACTTCTCAGCCAACCCCACCTAATATTCCAAAGAGTTTCGATACCTAGGCCAGAGCATATAACCTTACCTGGCATGACTTACATGTCATTCTTACTTCCACTCTTAACCCAGAGGAAAGAGAGTGCATTCTCGCAGCCACCAGGCAACATGCAAATCAATGGCATTTAATTGACGCCACCGTCCTGTTAGGAGAGATGGCTGTCCCGTCCATAGAACCAGATTGAGATTACCAACCACAGCAGCCTGGCCGCCGTAGGAAGGACATTATGGTTCAATGTCTCTTGGCCGGTATGCAGGCAGCCTCTAACAAAGTGGTCAATTTTGATAAACTAAAGGAAATCATCCAGCACCCAGATGAGAACCCGGCTTCCTTCCTAAATCGCCTTACAGAGGCACTAGCCCAATTTACTCGGCTAGACCCCACCTCCCCAGCCGGAGCAGCTGTCCTAGCCTCCTATTTTATCTCCCAGTCAGCCTCAGATATTCGAAAAAAGCTAAAAAAGGTTGAAGATGGGCCTCAAACCCCCATACAGGACTTAGTAAAATTGGCCTTTAAAGTTTTTAACTCCAGAGAAGAAGCAGCTGAGGCTGCAGAGCTAGACAAGGAAAAAAGAAGGGCTGTGCTTCAGGCGCAAGCTCTAGTGGCTGCCCTCCAACTAGCGTTGCCCACTCTGCCGGTAGGGAAGACACAGGGCAAGTCTCCCAGGGGCTCCTGCTATAAATGCGGAGACCCAGGACACTGGGCAAACCAGTGTCCCCAGGCCAAGCCGGCCACTCTGTCTCGTCCATGCTTTAAGTGTGGCACAACTGGGCATTGGGAAAAAAGGTGTCCAAATCCTCGCCTGCCTACCACGCCATGCCCAACCTGCCAACAGGAAGGACACTGGAAGTCTGATTGCCCCGCCAGCAGGGCAGGCATTGCGCCTCAACGTGGTGCCTCTCCTCAAAGGCCGGAAGGCTCCTTCCAGCTCCTACACCTGGACGACGACTGACGGTGCCCACACTCGGAGACCCTGGTCACCCTCGCCGAGCCTAGGGTAACTCTACAGATAGCGGGTAAGCCAATTTCTTTTCTCATCAATACGGAGGCTACCTATTCTGTTTTGCCAACCTATGGAGGTCCTAGCCAGCCATCCACTATCTCAGTAGTGGGGTAGACGGTAAACCGTCTAACCCTCGCCAGACCCCAGTGTTAAATTACTGCCTGGACTATGCATGCTTTGCCCACTCTTTCCTCATCATGCCCTCTTGTCCCACCCCCCTCTTGGGATGAAACATCTTAACCTAACTCAAAACATCTATTCCCCTTCCCTTTCTCCAGGTGGCCAGGTTCTACTCAAGGATCAACACCCTCCTCAAATTTTCTCGCTTCCTCACCATTCTTCATCTTAACTTAACTGACTTTTCCTTCATAAACCCCATAGATACCCTCCTTCCCGACCCATCTCCCAACCAGTAGGTTTCCCAACTTTTTACTCTCATAGAAGACCTAGCTTGGCAGGGTGCCCTTTGTGATTTCGGCAATGTTGAACTTACCCTCTACACCTTTGTCATCATTATTATGGTTCACTCTAATTCCCCTAGTTACTCCTACTAATCCTAACTTTGTATGGAGATTCTAAACCTGGTCTACAGACAACCAGATACACTCAGTCATGCACGGCACTGCAGATTGTCCTCCCCCCCCACCCCCACCCAGGGTTGTCACTCTGCCCTCTCCCTAAATAAAATGTGGACTCATTAGGCCAGGATGAAGGACAGATACAGGGAAGGAGAGGCTGTAACCAGAAGGCAGTAGAAAGCCCAGACCTCCCCAAGGGCCTCTGCTGCACTCAGTCCCTGTTGAGTCAGAGATAGGGAGAAGCCAGGAGGTAGGGGAGTTGGTGAGGGGAGCAGCCTTGGTGAGCGGGAGGTGGAGAGACGGAGACGGAGACGGAGATGGAGATGGAGACAAAGAGATACAGACAGAGATAGAGACAGAGGTGGAGAGAGACAAAGACAGAGATGGGGAGAGATGGGGAGAGACAGAGAGAGAGACAGAGATGAAGAGAGACAGAGTGAGACAGAGATTCCTTTTTGCTACTCTACGCCAAACTCTTCATGGTGTAATTGCACATAAGCTCCCAGCAGGACCCAGACGGCCCCTGTTGGAGGCTACTTTTGGTGTAACCAAACTCTATCTAAAACTCTTAACCATACCTCCATCACCCAGTCCCTTTGCGTTCCGGTATCTTTAGTGCCTAGCTTAACCCTATATAGCGAAGGAGAATTGTCTGAACTAGCTTCCCAGCTCAGCTCCAGCAATAACATCCAAAAGCGGGCTGTTTTTCTTCCCTTAATTATTGGGGTTTCCCTAGCTTCAACAATTTAACGCCCCCTTAATCCCTGGACCACCGGTATGGCTACTGCCTGTAGTACAGCAGATGCTTCCATTCCTAATTCCCATACTAATCCTCTGCCTTATGTTATGTCTTGCTCCCATTCTAATAAAATTTCTCCGAGCCAAGGTTCAAGAGATCACCCGAGTCACCTTCAACCAAATGCTCCTGCATCCCTACACGCAACTGCCAACCTCAGACCCTAACTACGCCCCTTAACAGCAGGAAGCAGCCAGACAGACCACGGCACCCTAAATTCTTATAATCAATAAGAGGTTGGACTGTTTGGGTGAAGGAGAAAGGACAAGATGGAGGAAGGTGAACAAGAAGGCATAATCCATGTTGCTTCCGGGTTCTTCCTCACCAACTTTCCCGTGCGTGGGAAGATGCAGATCAACCGAGCATGCTCCAGGTGATGTCAATCCGAAGAGATCAAAACTTACCCAGCCACGCCTATGGAGACGCCCCTATCACGCCCTTATCCTGCCCACTGCCCTCCCCCTTCCAGTACCAATGCATAAAAGTCTGCCACTGGCAGGAGCCAGCGTGACTTCTTCGGCCCCCGCATTTGTGGACCGGAGAACATCACCCGAGAGCGCCGGCGCGACTTCCCTGGCCCCCCACACCTGAGGACCAGAGAACCTCGTCCGAGAGTGTATGCATATTTGCAATAAAAGACTGTCACTTTCTTATGTAAGAAAAAAAAAAAAAAAAAAAAAGAACACTGAATGGGGTGAGATGCCTGGGTTTGTGTGCTGGCAGGCAAACAGGGCATACCTCCTTCTGCAGCGCCAGTCCGAGAAGGGTGTAGCCTGTTTGCCAGCCAGGGACTCTGCTTGAGGCAGCCCCATGGCTCAGAACACCTGGCAAAGGAAACGTGGGCACAGTACCACTGATCAGAGGGGGCTCTTTCAAGGCCCAGGAGTGCACCTGGTAAAGGGATCACCTCTCTCACCCACTATCACAGAGCACTACCGACAATGCACCGAAAGGCAAAAGAGCCTGGTGTCTAAGGGCTTATCTAACGGCCATCACTCTCAGGCGCCATCTACTGGACGATAACCCAAATTACACCACTAAAAAATATTTTGCCGGTATATAGCCCTTGCGAAACCTAAGGCAAAAATCTAGACAAAAATAAAGATCCTGTTAAGAGCCTTTGCCCTCTGAAAGCACCCAGAAATTAAGCCAACTGACTATACTCATCTTACATCACAAAGAAAGAAAGACCAGCCCTCTCAAATGAGAAAGAATCAGCACAAGAATTCTGGCAATTCAAAAAGCCAGGGTGTCTCCTTACCTCCAAAAGAATGCAATAGCCACCCCAACCCCCAAATGGTTCTTAACCAGATTGAAATGACTGAAATGACAGACACAGAATTCAGAATCTTGATGGCAAGGAAACTCATTGAGATCCAGGAGAAAGTTGAAACCCAATCCAAGGAATCCAGTAAACTGAAAGATAAATAGCCATTTTATGAAAGAACCAAACTTAACTTCTAGAATTAAAGAATTCACTAAAAGAATTTCATAATATAACCAGAACCACTAACAGCAGAGTAGACCAAGCTGAGGAAAATCTCAGTTTGAAGACTGACTCTTCAAATCAACTCAGACAAAACTAAAGAAAAAAAAAATTTAAATGAACAAAGCCTCTGAAACATATGGGATAATGTAGAGACAAAATCTATGACTCACTGACATTCCAGAGAGAGAATATGAGAGAGTAAGCAACTTGGAAAACATATTTGAAGAAACAGTCCATGAAAATTTCCTCAGTCTCTCTAGGGATGTTGACATGCAAAATCAAGAAATACGGAGAGCCTCTGTGAGAGACCATGTAAGACAACCACCCTCAAGGCACACAGTCATCAGATTCACCAAGGTAAGTGAAAAAGAAAAAATCTTAAATGCAGCTAGAGAGAAAGGTCAGGCCATTTAAAAAGGGAACCCCATCAGGCTAGCAGCAGATGTCTCAGCAGAAAACTTAAAAGCCAGAAGAGATTGCGGCCATTTTTCAGCGTCCTCAAAGAAAAGAAATTCCAACCAAGAATTTAATATCCCACCAAACTAAGCTTCATAAGCAAAGGAGGATGAAATCCTTCTCAGACAAGCAAACAGTAAGGGAATTGGTTATTAACAGACCAGCCTTATAAGAAGTCCATAAGGGAGTGCTAAACATGGGAACAAAAGGTTGATACCTGCTACCACAAAAGTCACTCAAGCACATAGCCCACAGACAATATAAAACAATTACATGATCAAATTTACAAAACAAAAAGCTAATAACCTGATGACAGGATCAGAATCTCACATATAAATACTAACCCTGAATGTCAATGGTCTAAATGCCCCACTTAAAAGGCATAGAGTGACAAGCTGGATAAAACGACTAGACCCAACATTCTGCTGTCTTCAAGAAACCAATCTCACATGTAATAACATCCACAGGCTCAAAGTAAAGGGATGGATAAAAATCTAACATGCAAACAGAAAACAAAAAAGAGCAGGAGCATCTATTCTTATATCAGATAAAACGGACTTTAAGTCAACAATCAGAAAAGACAAAGAGGAGTATTGCATAATAACAAAGGATTCAATTCAACAAGAAGTTCTAATTATCCTAATACATATGCAGCCAAATTGGAGCACCCAGATTTACAAAACAAGTTCTTCTTGACCTATGAAAAGACTTAGACAGCCACACAGTAATAGCGGTGGACGTTAACACTCCACTGACAGTGTTAGATTATGGAGGCAGGAAACTAACAAACTAACAAGGAAATTCTAGACTTAAATGCAATTCTTGACCAATTGGACCTAAAAGACATCTACAGAACATTCCACGCAACAACTACAGCATACACATTTTTCTCATCTGCTCATGGAACATATTCTAAGATTGACTACATGCTCAGTCATAGAGCAAGTCTCAATAAAATTAAAAAAATCAAAATCATACCAGGCAGTGCAATAAAAATAGAAATTAATACCAAGAAGATCTCTCAAAACTACACAAAAACATGGAAATTAAACAACTTGCTCCTGAATAACTCTTGAGCAAAAATGAAATTAAAGCAGAAATAAAAAAATTCCTTGAAACTAATGAAAATAGAGATACAACGTACCAAAATACTTGGGATGCAACTAAAGTGGTGGTAAGAAAAAAGTTTATAGCACTAACCATCTTCATCAAGTAGTTAAAAAATTTCAAATTAATAAGCTAATATTGCACCTAGAGAAAAGAGATAAAAATAATTATTTCTAGAAGAAAAAGAGTAATAATTAAGTCAGAGAAGAACTGAACAAAACTGAGACTCAAAAGTCCATACAAAAGATCAATAAAACCAAGAGCTGATTCTTCAAAGGAATAAACAAGATTGTTAAACATCTAGCTAGATTAACAAAGGAAAAAAAAAGATCCAAATAAGCAAAATCAGAAAGACAAAGATGACATTAAAACCGATCCCACAGAAATAGAATAGAATAGAAAAGATCCTCAAGGACTATTATGAACACCTGTGTGTACACAAAGTAGACAATCTAGAGGAAAAGGATAAATTCCTAGAATCACACAACCTCTCAAGATTGAACCAGGAGGAAAGTGAAAGTCTGAACAGAACAACAATAAGCTCAGAAGTTGAGTCAGTAATAAAAAGTCTGCCAACTAAAAAGAGCCCTCAGACAGATGAATTCACAGCCAAATTCCACCAGATATACAAAGAAGAACTGGTATCAATCATATTGAAACTATTTCAAAAAATCAAGGAGGAGGATCTCCTCCCTAACTCATTTTATAAAGCCAGCATCCATCCTGATACCAAAATCTGGCAGAGACACAACGAAAAAAGAAAACTTCAGGCCAATATCCCTGATGAACATAGACACAAAAATCCTTAATAAAATATTAGCAAACCAAATTCAGCAGCACATCAAAAAGTTAATTCACCACAATCAAGTAGGCATTATTCCTGATATGCAAGGTTGGTTCAACATATGCAAATCAATAATTGTGATTCACCACATAAACAGAATCAAAAACAAAAACCATATGATCACCTCAATAGATGCAAAACAAGCCTTCAATAAATTTTAACATCCCCCTCAACAGGGGCTAGGCATCAAAGGCACATACATCAAAATAATAAAATCCACAGCCAATATCATATTGAATGGGCAAAAGCTACAACCATTCCCCTTGAGAACTGGAATAAGAAAAGGATGCCCACTTTTACCATTCCTATTCAACGTGGTATTGGAAGTCCTAGCCAGAGCAATCAGGCAAGACAAAGAAATAAAAGGCATCCAAATAAGAAAAGAAGAAATCAACTTATTTCTTTTTGCTGATGATGTAATTCTATACGTAGAAAACCCAAAAGGCTCCTGGAACTGATAATTGATCTCAGTAAAGTTTCAGGATACAAAGTCAATATACAGAAATCAGTGGCATTTCAATACACCAATAACATTCTAGCTGAAAGCCAAATCAAGAACACAATCCCATTTATAATAGCCATAAAAAATAAATACCTAGGAATATATCTAACCAAGGAGGTAAAAGATATCTATAAGAGGAATTACAAAATACTGCTGAAAGTAATGAATTTACACAAAAAATAGAAAAATATTCCATGCTCATTGATTGGAAGAATCAATATTGTTAAAATGGCCATACTTTCCAAAGTAATTTACAGATTAAATGTTATCCCTATCAAAACACCAATGTCATTTTTCAAGTAGAAAAAACTATTCTAAAATTCACATGGAACCAAAAAGGAGCCTGATTAGCCAAAGCAATCCTAAGCAAAAAGAACAAAACCAGAGACATAATGTTACCCAACTTCACTAAAAGGCTACAGTAACCAAAACAGCATGGTATGGGTACAAAAACAGACTTATAGACCATTGTAACAGAATAGAGAACATGGAAATAAAGCCACACAGTTACAACCATCTGATCTTCAATGAACTTGACAAAAATAAGCGATGTGGAAAGGGCTTCCTATTCAATAAATGGTGCTGGAATAACTGGTTAACCATATGCAAAAGAATGAATCTGGACCCCTACATTTCACCATATATAAAACTCAATTCAAGATGGATTAAAGATTTAAGTGTAATACCTCAAACTATAAAAGTCCTAAAGAAAATGTAGGAAATACCCTTCTCCATATGGTTTTGGTAAAGAATTTGTGGCTAAGTCACCAAAACCAATTGCGACAAAAACAAAAATTGACAAGTGGGACTTCATTAAACGAAAGAGCTTCTGCACAGCAAAATAAATTAACAATAGAGTAAACAGCCTACAGAAAATATTCACAAAGTATGTATTCAATAAAAGTCTACTATCCAGAATCTATAAGGAACTTAAATCAACAAGCAAACCCAAATAATCCAATTAAAAATAGGCAAAGGAGATGAAGAGATGCTTATCAAAAGAAGATGTACAAGTGGCTCACAAACATATTAACAAATGCTCAACATCACTAATCATCAGAGAAATGCAAATCAAAACCCACGAAGATACCATCTCACATCAGTCAGAATGGTGATTATTAAAAAGTGAAAAATAACAGATGCTGTTGAGGCTGCAGAGACAAGGTAATGCTTATATACTGTTTGTGGGAATGCAAATCAGTTCAGTCATTGTGGAAAGCAGTTTGGAGATTTCTCAAGGAACTTAAAACTGAACTATCATTCATTCCAGCAATCCCATTACTGGGTATATACCCAAAGGTAAATAAATTATTCTACCAAAAAGACACATGCTCTTCTATGTTCATGGCTGCACTATTCACAATAGCAAAGACAGGGAATCAACCTATGTGCCCATCAATGGTGGATTGGATAAAGAAAATTTGGTTCGTATACATGATGAAATACTGTGCAGCCATAAAAATATTGTGTCCTTTGCAGCAACATGGATGCACTTTGAGGTCATTATCCTAAGTGAATTAACACAGGAACAGAAAACCAAATTACAGCATGTTCTCACTTATAAGTGAGAGCTAAACTTTGAATACACACGGACATAAAGATGAGAACAATAGACACTGGGGACTGCTAGAACAGAGAAGGGAGTGAAAGGGTGTGGGATGAAAAACCACCTATTGGGTACTATGCTCACTACCTGGGTGACAGGACCATCTGTACCCCAAACCTCACCATCACACAACATACCTATGTAACAAACGTGCACTGGTGCCCCCTGAATCCAGAATTTTAAAAAAGAAAAAGTAAAGAAGGATAAAGGGGTTACAAAGAGGGTTGAGATGGGGAGAAAAGATTGCTCTTTTACAAAAGGAGGCCAGGAAAGGCCACTTTGACATTGGGGGAGAGTCCTGAAAGAAATGAGGAGTCATGCAGATTTCTAGAGGAAGACACTCATGTTTCAAGGAACAAGAGGTATGCCAGAGTAGAGCATGGCAGAGTATAG
Source organism: Papio anubis (assembly GCF_008728515.1). Classification (NCBI taxonomy): domain Eukaryota; kingdom Metazoa; phylum Chordata; class Mammalia; order Primates; family Cercopithecidae; genus Papio; species Papio anubis. Next base: position 34,905,500 of record NC_044986.1, on the reverse strand, counting down.
GACAGTGGTGCAGGAGATGAGTTCAGGCAGCCAGTTAAGTAGAGTCATGCAGGCCACTTTAAGGGCTTTGGTTCTTATTCCAAGTCAGATGAAGAGACATTAAGGATTTTGAGCAGAGGAATGGTAGGATCAACATAGTTGCTTACTGGAATAGGGTATAGGTAGAAGCAAGCAGATAGGAATCTATTGCAATAGTCTGGGGAAGAAGTAAAAACTGTCTTTGAATTTTGGTGATCCAGCTTTAGTATCCCTTAGAAATGCTCAGGACCAGAAGTGTTTCAGGTTTGGGATTTTTTCAGATTTGGGAATATTTGCATTTATATACTTACTAGTTGAGCATCCATAATCTGAAAATTCAAGATCTGAAATGCTCCAGTGAGCATTTCCTCTGAGAATCATGTTGGTGTTCAAAAAATTTTGGATTTTGGTGCATTTCAGATTTTGGATTTTTGAATTAGGGATACTCAACTGTAGTAGTAAAAATAACTAGAGTTTGAATCTGGATCTATTTTGAAGACAGAACTAACAGGATTTGCTGATGAACTGCCTGGTAGTAGTGTAGAAGAAAGAGTTCTGCATGAGGAACATAAAATCCTGAGTTATGGGCTCTCCTGCTACTATTTGGTCAGGGATTTGGGGACTTAATCCACCTGTAAAATGGGGTCACCTTATCTTCTTGCTTGGAGTTAGACAGCCAAGTCAAATGGTCTCTTTATGTGCCTTCGGTACTAAGATCTATAAATTTGGTTTAGTACATGCCTCAAAATTAGCACTCTATTACCTACTCTTTTCTATTACTCACTATAGTTTCATGTAAAGATTGTAGCTTTCCCACCACATTATAAAGGAGGATAATCTAACAGACCTTGTCTAATACTTCTATATATCATTCAATATTCACTTATCAACTGATTGAGAACAACCAATTCTCTAATAATAACTCTAGGTGAATAATAGTGTTGCATTCAGTTTGCTAATAGACTTTGTAATTCTTCACCCCCTCCCCCAACTTATTTTATTTTTCTTGTGGGTCGTTAAATTTAGTGCTTAAGAACAGGCCCCAGTTTCAAAGAGTGATAAAGGGAAGGGAAAGAAGAAGGACTTCCAATTCGATTGTTGCTATGTTGAGATGTAGATTCATTAAGAAAGGCTTAGCAAAGAAGATGAAAGTTTGGCATTGAAAGGCAACTTTAAAGGAGAGGTAAGATTCCACAAGATGATGAAGGGAATGAAAGGCACCCCAGGGAGAAAAAGTTGCATTAGCTTGGAAGAGCACAGTGTGGAAAAATAACAATTACCTACATTGGAGCATGGCATGTTAAGGATAAAGGAGATAGAAGAATGGAGAGGTAAGGTAGAAGCTGGAAAGACAAGTGGCATCTAGCTTATGACAGGCCTTACATGTTGTTCTAAAGAGTTGATCTTACCAAGGAGAAAATAGGAAGTTATCTCTAGAACACAATTGCTATATTAACAGCTCCTCATGTCAGTCTTTTTCTCCATTGTATTCCTAGTGTCCATGACATGCTTGGTATATATTATGTTCAACAGATAGCTACTGAATGAATCTTTATTTTTAAACAGAATAATATATTCAGATGTATATTTTAGAAAATAACTAGTGGCAGTGATAATAAGGAATTGAGAAGTGAAAGAGACCAGAGGTAGGGAGAACAATTAGTTGATTATTGATAGTCGGGGTGAGACTAAATAGGCCAATCATACAATGATTTATATTAAAATCTACAAAAATCTTGTTGAATAGAATTAAAATAATTGAATGCTAATAACAACTATATTTTCTTTAAAAATATTAACACACAGGGGTGTTCAATAAATATTTGTAAAATTAAGGTAGAAAAGGCATTAATTAATTCTACATTATCTAATCTGCTTTGTTTGCTGAGAGGTCAATGATAATAACATCAAATTTGCTATAACTGATTAGTTTTTACTTTAGAGAATAAAATTTTCTATGATATATGCAAAATAGTTATCTCCTGCAGTGGTGGCTGGTTTACATAAACTTTATTTACTAGCTGATGTCAAAATCATAAAACAGCAAAAGGCAAGAAGACAAGGGGGGTATTTATTGAAAATGTTAAGGAAGTAGAGGATGAGAGGCTGAGGCAGGAAGATTGCTTGAGGCCAGGAGTTCAAGACCAGCCTGAGCAACATAGTGAGACCCTGTCTCTAAAAGAAAAAAAATTAGCTTGGAATGATGGCACTATTTGGAGGCTGAGGTGGGAGGATTCCTTGAGCCCAGGAGGTTGAGGCTGCAGTGAGCTATGATTACATCACTGCACCCCAGCCCAGGTGAAAGAGCAGAAAAGGATGCAGGACATGGAGGAATTCCTTTACAACAAAAAGAATTTTCAATAAGGGCTAGAGAATGAGTAAGAAAGGGGAGTCCTGGTCCAGAAAGAGTAAGAACCTAGAAAAAAAGGAATGAGAATAAGGGAGAAGATAGGAGATGAGACAAAGAGAACAAAAGAGGTCAAAACTCAGAGAGAGAAAGGACTCCAAATGGCAGCAAATATTCGTCTTACACACACACACACAAGGATCTTCATGTAACTGGGGGACAGATGCTGGTGGTGCCCCCCACCCCTCAGAAAAGAATTAGGCCTAGTTTTAAATCCTGGGTAACTTAGTGAAGCCCTCTGAGCCTTGCCTTTCTTATGTGTAAAACAGGTATAACAATTCCAACCTTCCATGGTTTTTATAAGGATTAAATGAGATGATGCATATAAAGTACAACGTACATAATAAGTGCCTAGCCCATATACCTATTAATTCCATCAGGGAGAAGGCAAAGGGCTATTTCTATAAGAAAAAGGTCTTGGGTAAGGTAAACCTGAGATAATAGTCTGAAAGAGGAATTTCAGCAGTTGTCACTTTGGAAGCAGAGCAGAATCATACCGAATGATGATATTTACTTATTCCTTGGTACCCCTTATTGCACTGATTTAGACAGATATTTGATGACCATTCCAGGATTTTCATGAAAATCTTAAAAGACAGCAAACAATTAAAAAAGCCTAAAAGTGGTTACAAGGAATTAGAACTGGCTACATAATTTGTGGAGCCAAGTATAAAACGAAAATGTGGAACCCCTTGTTAAAAAAGTATTGAGAATTTCGGCCAGGTACGGTGGCTCATGCCTGTAATCCCAGCACTTTGGGAGGCCAAGGCGGGCAGATCACGAGGTCAGGAGATGGAGACCATCCTGACTAACACAGTGAAACCCTGTCTCCACTAAACGTACAAAAAAATTGGCTGGGCATGATGGTGGGCGTCTGTAGTCCCAGCTCCTTGGCTACTCAGGAGGCTGAAGCAGGAGAATGGCATGAACCCGGGAGGTGGAAGTTGCAGTGAGCCGAGATTATGCCCCTGCACTCCAGCCTGGGCGACAGAGTGAGACTCCATCTCAAAAAAAAAAAAAAAAAAAAAAAAAAAAAAAAGAATTTCAAGACCGTAAGACTGTGACAGCAGCTTATTAAAGCAAGTAACAGGGCCCTGGTGAGCTCAGAGCCCCATGTGACTACACAGGTCATAAGGCCATGAAGTGGCCCTGCAAGGAGTACACCATGTTGGCATTCAGGTGGTCAAGTTCATGTGTTAAGACTCTAATAGCACAAGCATGGCACCCTTGGTAATGAGTATTCTAGAAACATGTCACTTAATTGTGAAAGTCTGGGGGTCTGGAAGATACTTGAAATAAAGCTGCTAGTCACAGAGCCACCTGGCCCTGAAATACTGGTTGATTGCTAATTGACATTAGAAGGGTTGGCACCTAGTGGAGACCTATATGAAATGTAATAATTTTTTCCTCTTTGATTTTTTCACATTTCAGTTAATTAACTCCTACTTGAAGACAAAAAGTAACCCACTGGCTTAATTAAAAAAAAAAAAAAGGCTGGGCGTGGTGGCTCACGCCTGTAATCCCAGCACTTTGGGAGGCCGAGGTGGGCAGATCACGAGGTCAGGAGATTGAGACCATCCTGGTTAACACGGTGAAACCCCATCTCCACTAAAAATACAAAAAATTAGCCGGGTGTGGTGGCGGGCACCTGTGGTCCCAGCTCCTCGGGAGGCTGAGGCAGGAGAATGGCCTGAACCCGGGAGGCGGAGCTTGCAGTGAGCTGAGCTCGCGCCACTGCACTCCAGCCTGGGCGATAGAGCAAGACTCTGTCTCAAAAAAAAAAAAACAACCTTCTACAATATGTAAAACTTTTATTTTGGATCCCCTGAAATAGGTACACCTCTACCTAACTGGAGGAACACAGCCATTTCCCCCCAAATCCAACATGTCTTAATGGGTATACTAAAGGCAGTCTCAGCCTTGGGAAAACTGGTTCCATTTAAAGGGATAAGCTTGTTTTAGCATTCCCAGTTTTCATCTCCCTTTCACTGTCCTTCTAGTAAATGCTCAGAAAAAGACAATGCCTCTTAGAAAAAGTATCCTATATGGTCATGTTTTTCGATATTTTAAACCTACCACAGATAAAAAGATATAAACAGCAAATATCCTTGGTTATTGCTCTTTCCCTGCTGCCTTCATTTTCCAATCTTCTTCCTGTTTCTCTGCTCCTTTATTTTCTTCTACTTCATCTCCTTATTTACTTATATCCAATGCTAATGTAATACCTGATTACAAAGTGCCTCATTCTGCCATCACAAAATTGATTACACAGTAGACTAATCTTGTTTCTAGTCTACTTACAGATGCTTCACTTATCTGCTTGGGTAGAATATGAAAAATCAGCACCAACATCATTATTATAGTGATACTTGACATTATTGATCTTGTTTCTATTTAGAATAGAATAGTATTTAGAACTAAAATGCACTCTAGAGATGACTCAGCTTAAACATCTAATTTGACAGATTAGAAACAACCTCAGAGATAAACTTGCCAGAGGTAAACTCAGGGGCAGGTGGAGAGCAGGATTGGCAGAAGTCAATAAACCATACCATGAGACTGAACAGAAGGAGCATAGAGCCTGCCACACAGCAGGTTCTCAATTAAATATATGTCCAATCAAGTAAAGAAATGAAAGAAGACATGAAATTCTAGAAATTTAAGTTCTAGAAAATACTTTGCTACTGACTAAATATATTATAATAAAGATAACATACTGATTAAATTATTTCACTTTTTTTCACTTCTATTTTATCATCTACAAAATGCAGTTGACCCTTGAATAACATGGGTTTGAACTGTGTGGTTCCACTTATATGTGGCCTTTTTGTTTCAATAAAAATTATACTGAGTTCACCTGCCTCTCCTGCCTCTCCTACATCCTCCTCCAGCTGTTCTGCCTCTGCCACTCCTGAGACAAGACCAACTCTTCCCCTTCCTCTTCCTCAGCCTACTGAATGTGAGTACAAGATAAAGACTTTTATGATGATCCACTTCCACTTAATGAATAATAAATATATTTTCTCTTCCTTATGATTTTCTTAATAACATTTTCTTTCCTGTAGCTTGCTTTATTGTAAGAATACAGTATAAAACACATAAAAAATATGTGTTAATCAACCATTTATGTAATCAGTAATGCTTCTAGTCATTGAAAGTTACATTCTTGGGAAGCCAAAATGTATTTGCAGATTTTTGACTGTGCAGGGGATGGTTCCCCCAATCCCTGTGTTGTTTAAGGGTCAACTGTAGAATAATAATATTGCTGTGACCAAAAGCATAGCTCCAGGAACAATATGCTTAATACATGTGCTATGACATAATTTTTATTAATTAAATAATATAACTTTGACCAGACTGCTGGAAAGTTGAAAAGTATTGTATTTAAGTTTATTCTTTTTATGGGAAATCTTTTTTTTTTTTTTTTTTTTGAGATGGAGTCTCACTCTGTTGCCCAGGGCTGGAGTGCAATGGCATGATCTCGGCTCACTGCAACCTCTGCCTCCTGGGTTCAAGCGATTCTCCTACCTCAGCCTCCTGAGTAGCTGGGATTACAGGCACGCACCACCACGCCCAGCTAATTTTTGTATTTTTAGTAGAGACGGGGTTTCACCATGTTGGTCAGGCTGATCTCGAACTCCTGACCTCAGGTGATCCACCCACCTCGGCCTCCCAAAGTGCTGGGATTACAGGTGTGAGTCACCATGCCCGGCCTTTATGGGAGATCTTTAAACTTTCTTGTAATCTAAAACTATGGGCTTGAAACTTTTTGTATTTTGTGCTCAGGAGCAAGTTGTGATATAGGATAGACCTAGAGTTGTCTCCCCATAGCACTATTAAGGGTGTTCTTCAGGAAAAAAGTATGCATTTTACAGTGTGATCAGGAAAGTTATCTTAAAAACAATCCTTAATTATCATCATCCCACTTCCTTCCCAAAAGAAACAGATTCAGACTCAACATTTATTGATGGTTTCCCAGTTACAATGATCTGTGTTAGATATTAGATTGCCTTTTTCTGTGGGTTAGAAATTGTGGCAATTTCACATGGTTTAGCATAATTCTTTAACATATCTTTTTTCTCTTACAATTATTCTATGAGGTAGATGATACTAGTCTAATTTTATAAGTTAAGAAATAAAAGCTCAGATAAATTAAACTGACTTGCCTAAAGCCCCACAACTGATAAGTAGTTGGGGACCTAGAAGTTAGCAGTGTGGTATGAGGCTATGAGGGCAGGAGGAAGTGATGCTCAAACCTAGTTCCTTTGTTTTTTTTTTTTCCTGCACCTTTTAAGTTCTGGGGTACATGTGCAGGATGTGCATGTTTGTTACATGGGTAAACATGTGCCACGGTAGTTTGCTGCACAGATCATCCATTAACTAGGCATTAAACCTAGCATCCATTAGCTATTCTTCCTGATGCTCTCCCTCCCCCACCGCCCCTCACAGGCCCCAATGTGTGTTGTTCCCTGCATGTGTCCATATGCTCTCACTGTTCAGGTCCTACTTTATAAGAACATGTGGTATTTGGTTTTCTGTTCCTGTGTTGGTTTGCTGAGGATAACGGCTTCCAGCTCCATCCATGTCCCTGCAAAGGACATGATCTCATTCCTTTTAATGGCTGCATAGTATTACATGGTGTATATGTACCACATTTTCTTTATCTAGTCTATCATTGTTGGGTTCATTCCATGTCTTTGCTATTGTGAATAGTGCTGCAATGAACATACGTGTGCATGTATCTTTACAACAGAATGATTTATATTCCTTTGGGTATATACGCAGTAATGGGTTGGCTGGGTCAAATGCTATTTCTGCTTCTAGATCTTTGAGGAATTGTCACACTGTCTTCTACAATGTTTGAACTAATTTACACTCCTACCAACAGTGTAAAAGTGTTTCTTTTTCTCTGCATCCTTGCCAAAATCTGTTGTTTCTTGACTTTTTAATAATTGCCATTCTGACTGACATGAGATGGTATCTCATTGTGGTTTTTATTTGCATTTCTCTAGTAATCAGTGATGCTGAGCTTTTTAAAACATGTTTGTTGGCCACATGAATGTCTTCTTGTGATATGTGTCTGTTCATGTCCAAACCTAGTTCTTAATATAGGGTATTTAGATTCCTTATGAAGTCCATGGATGGGCTCTTGGTATCCACAAAAACCTTGAGCTCTTTGTAAAATTGTGTATATGTGTGTCTATTTCTGCATATACACTAACGCATTTTTCTAAGATCAATAACTTTTAATCAGAATTGTAACAGAATTGACTACCTTAAAGTATTTTAAACCCCAAAAATGTAGCATTAGGGTTTTGGCTCACATGGTAAAGGGCAAGGATCTGAGAAATCTCTTATGTCCTGGAGGTCTTTCCTAGGATTTCAAGTCTCACCAGTCCACAGTCTGCCCACTCATTTGGCTGAGTCAGCTGGTTTTCTCAAGCACTGAAAGATTGCGAGTAGTGGTGATGCTACTGATTGTTCCCTGCCTGGAACAAAGGCTTTGTGCCCCACTTACGGCAAAACTCAGCTCTTGGTGCAATGAAAACCCCCAACGTGCCACCAGGAAATCACTATCCCTTCACTCAGGCATGCCAAATATCCAAAAAGGAGGGGCATCGTCCAAACCCACCTCGCCAGCTCCCTTCTTGCTCCCCTTAAAGCTTGTGAGGCTAACCTCAAATTCACAAAATTACCTACACAGAACAGGAAATGCAAATATTGAAGTGCTCATAATGTTTGACTACATTTTTCATGTGATTCACATTAAAGCACTGGAAAAGCTATACTAATTACACACAATATACATGAATAAAAATTACATGACTTTCGAATTCCTTGACTTCTATAGGCCAAGTACAGAACTTTAACAGAAGTGGTTGCTGTTGGTAGTTCTTTCATGTTACCCTTAACTGTGTTTCTTTTTATTTAGATGAAATGAAGTGGCAAGGAAGAGAAAAAGGGGAAAAAGTGACAGGAAACAGCTATCCACCTTCGTACCAAAATACTAGCAGAAAACCACAGTGATGCTGCCATCTAACAACACTATATTTTGTTTAGGAAACTCTCTGATCCCAAAAACAGTCATGTAACTCTAGACAATAACGGAATTACATCTTACACAAGCTCAAAATCCTCCTCCAGAGCTTCTAATGACATTCGTCTATTTTTGCTTTTATGCTTTCCTGAGCTGTCCCATGGGTTGTTCTTCTGAAACAAGCCAAGAGTTTCAAAGAAGATAATGATGGTGGTGATGGCGGGCACAGACGTGTAACATAATTTATCAGGCCCTCCAGTTTCAGCTGCCATAAATTTGGGAGATGGGATAAGAGTGCTTGACCATTTCTCATCAAGGAGAGGAGAAAGTGAGCACTTTTCCTAAGGAGAACAAATGTCTGTCAGAGTAAATGATTCATGCAAAGCACTCAGCCCTTTCTCTAATGACAGTAGCTGGGCTCACTCTCAATTTGTCATCAAGACCGCAGTCATTTCTAAGCTTCTTAAGAGGAAAAATGTAAACAGTTTTTGAAATCACACAGGTGCATTCAATTTTATTCTGTAAACCTTTAAAAGGTGAGTATCTCTTGCTTATTTTTTCCAGAAAAAAAAAGATAACTACTAATGATAACTCATACTGAGCTCAAGTTTGAAAAGTGTTGCTTACAAAGATCACCTGAGATGAGGAAGTAGACTATATTACCAGAAATTGGGGATGACTTTGAATATCTGCATGAGTTTCCCAGAAGCTATAAGGTATAATTTGCCCCTGAAACCAGCGTTCTGAGGGTGGTAAATATAAAGATGGTTCCATAAGATCCTGGGTTCCAGTCATCTGTGAGGTTGCCAGTGTCTGTAATCCTAGAATGCAAACTCCCAAATGAATAACTGTCTGTAATCTGAGGAATACAATCAAACAGACATGTTCACTGCACAGAGTAGGCCAGAAAGTCAAACATCTACACTGAGATAATACAGCTCTCAAAGGGATCAAATGACACTAGAGACAAATGTATCAAGTTGTTGTGGCAACTGATCCAAAGTGTGGTCCAGCTGTTACCAGTCTGTTTTCCCAACATCAGAGGCTATTCACTCAAGGCAAACCATAAAAATACCTCTTTGCTCATAAAAAAAGACATTCCCTGTCTCATACACCAGATTGTTCATCTCCTCAGGCCATAGTCTGCCTTTCCCCATTTGCTCTTGTCTTCTGCTCATCAGAGCAGAATTTTAGGAGAATACTGCCAACAATTACACTTAGGTTCCCAAATTCAACAGAAAGGCAGGTTACCTGAAGAGAGCAGGGGAGCATGTGACTTATCCACCCACAGCCACACACAAACTCAATTATCATCTTCCTGTCCTTCTTCTTTGGACTAGGTGTTTATACTCAGCCTGCCTGTCTGGGCAAATGCTTTCAAAGTACATTCAAGTGGGAGCTGACTGGTTTCTTGTATGTTTTTTTCCTGTAAAACAGATTATGAAATATACCTATTAAAAATGAGTAGTGAGGGAAATAGTCCAGGGGAAAAAGCATGAACTCCGCTCCGTAAACAGACCTCAGTTAAATCCTGGACCACCATTTACTACCTGTGAGTACTTAGATAAGTTATGCACTCTCTCTAAAGCATACTTACCCCACAGGAGGAAGATAGTGTTAATGATATTTGTCTTGCTAGGGAAGTTCTTTTCAACTTCATGTGCATATGAAATACCTGGGGAATCTTATTAAAATACAGATTTCTACTCAGTAGGTCCAGGTTGGGGCTTAAGAGTCCCCCTTTTTAGAAACTCCCAGGTCATGCGGATGCTGCTGGTCTGGACCACACTTTAACACCAAGGTAGGAAGGTCTTTCAAGGATGTAACTTTATATAAAGAAGCTACAACAATATTTGGCACATGGAAGGCTTTCAATTAATGTTATTTCTTACCTTTTATTTTCATCATCCTCACTCCCATACTGTATATTACACAAAACACTAATGTGCATGCAAGGACTTCTATTTCTCTGAGGATATGCACTTTAAGACAGCAAAATAGAATTCCAATTACATAAAACCTCCCCACTCTTTTATTCCAAAATGAAGAGAGGAATGGAAAAGAAAGATGGCTAGATTGGTTGGGAATAATGGAAAGTCCTCCCTAGAAAGTGGCTATGCTTTTAACAGTAGCAGCCTTTCAGATAAAAAGCACTGAGAACTTGATAAAAGCAACTGAAGACATGAGAACAGTAGTCACATCTTCCATTTAGCTTTCGGAAAATTCTTAATGTAACATAGTTTACACCATTGACATGGCTCTTGCCAAGGAAGAAAATAATTCAGAAATAATAAATGTTTTCATCTCAAGATTGCGTGTATAAAAGTCAAAAATATATAGAGAAGAAAATAGCCAGGCATGGTGACTCATGTCTGTAATCCCAGCACTTTGGGAGGCTGAGGTCGACAGATCACCTGAGGTCAGGAGTTCGAGACTAGCCTGGCCAACATGGTGAAACCCTCTCTCTATTAAAAATACACTAAAAAAAAATAGCCAGGTGTGGTGGTGCAGGCCTGTAATCTCAGCTTGGGAGGCTGAGGCAAGAGAACCACTTGAACCTGGGAGGTGGAGGCTGCAGTGAGCTGAGATCACACCAGTGCACTCCACCCTGGGAGACAGAGAAGAAAATAGCAAATTCAAAGAGCCACCACTACATGAATGTGTTCTATGGATCATTTTAAAGATTCTACAACATTTAGAAATGTGACTTTCATAACAATGATAATTAATAATTATAAAAAAACTTATTAAACACTTGGGATTGCACGTATGATACTAAATGCTTTACATGCATCATCTCATTTCTCTTCACAATAACACTGTGTAGTGGGAACTGTTATGACACCTAAAACCCTCTCTCACCTTGAAGCCTTCTATCTAGCTGCTCCCTCTGCCTGGAACATACTTTCGTAAGGTGTCTGCTTAGCTACCTCTCTCACTTCTTTTACATCTGTGTTCAGATCTCACCTTCTAAAAGATCACTCTATTTTACAAATGTGAAAGCTGAGATACAGTGCAGTAAATGACTTGTCCAAGATAAATATGTATTGGAGCCAGAATTCAAAACCAGATAGTCTTGACTCCAGACTAGTGCAATATTTGTGTAACAGAGGAATAAAGAAAGCAAGGGGCTGGACACAGTGGCTCACACCTCTAATCCCAGCACAAGAGGGAGGCCAAGGCGGGAGGACTGCTTGAACCCAGGAGTTTGAGACCAGCCTAAGCAACACAGTGAGATCCCTGTCTCCACACACACACACACACACACACACACACACACACACACACACACAATAACCAGCCATGGTAGCACACACCTGTCATCTCAGCTACTTGGGAGGCTGAGGTGGGAGGATAACTTAAGCCCAGGAGGTTGGGCTTTATAATAGTTACACAGTTACAGTGTTACAGTGTAAAACTACTTTTACATAGTTACAGTGAACTATGATTATGCTACTGCCACTACACTCCAGCATGGGTGACAGAATAAGACCCTTATCTAAGAAAGAAAGCCAGACAGAAAGAAAGAGAGAAAGGGAGAGTTAGCCTGTATTTCCAGAACTTTGCTGAGGTGGGAGGATTGCATGAACCCAGGAGTCTGAAAACAGTCTGGGAATTTTTTTTGCAGAGATATCAAGACCCATCTCTACAAACATTTTTTAAAAAATTAGCTGGTGCAGTGGTGCATACCTGTAGTTCCAGCTACTCTGGAACCTGAGGTGGGAGGTTTGCTTGAGCCCGGGAGATCGAGGTTACAGTGAGCTTTGATTGTGCCACTGCCTGGGTGACAGAGCAAAATGCTGCCTCGAAAAGAAAAAAAAAAAGGAAGTGAAGGGCAGATTGGGGATTTCATGCCTAGTAAGTCTTTAACAATAGCCCTTTCAATATCCATACATTTAACAGATGCCCCTGATATAATGTATAACAATGTGCTTGGGAAGCTTTAATGAGTGGTCAGTGTTATTAACTGTGTGCAAGGTCCTAAACCAGTTTCTCAAACTTTCCCTCCTTAGGCAGGGAGATACCTGTGAACTGAACTGGAGGTTGCTCAGACTGTTGTTCAGAGTTTTAAACACTGTACAGCCCTCCAGCCTTACTCTTCAAGTAAAATCCAGAAAGATGCAACTTTGTTTATCCCATGGCTTTGAATACTTGCTGGACCTACATCTAAGTCTCCATGAAATACTGCTCCCTTTTGGGGAGTACAGCCCCAGGCCCTTCTAGAAAGAATCATAACAATTTCTTAAGGCCACTATCTTAGTCAATGAGCCAGAAGAAATCAATTAGCTCATGAGGCAGGATCTTTCTCCTTTGGCTAGCTGATGACCTGCAGTGAACTAACTGGGCAAGAATCTGGAGAAAGAAAAGGAGGTAAAAGGGCTGAGATATTTGGCACGGGAGTGTAGAGGAGAGGATTCATGTAGAACACTGTTCACTGACTGAGGGGGTCACTATGAGGGGACCCCCCAGAGATCTAGGCCACGAGACTCTACATTTAGATATGGAGCTTAGGTCCAAGGGAGTTAGAGAGCATAAAGTTCAAGTTTTCGCTCCCTGGCTGTGTTTTGGATATTATTGTGCATGCATAGTATTCTCTTTCTTAAATAACTCTTTTTGCTTCTTTAACCTGCTTTTAGAAAGCTATCTTTTTCTTTCTGTTCCTTTTTTTTTCTTTTTTTTTTTTCAGCTAAGTTCCATATGTCATTAATGGTTCCCTTTCCTCCTTATCCTTTCCTTTTTAAATCCTCTGCAGCAGACATTTGTCTATGTCTAGACAAATGTCTAGTCATAGTTCTGTCTGGAGCCCATGAGAATTTTCTCACTATGGAGTCCTTACTTCCTCCACCAGGAGCACCTCTCCCTTTCTGCCATCTCTTTCAGAAGAAAGAAAATAAGCTGTACTTGTAGAAGTGGGCACTAGAGGGAGAAACTCCTTGCTAACTAAGCTTCCTGGGATGAGGGATCTTGTGTCTTTCTGCTCCCTTGTCTATTCATAACATCTATCACCTTCACATAGTAGGTGCTCAGTAACTATCTTTTGAATGAATTAATAAATAAAAAGTAACAGAATCATGCAGTTTCCTCCTTTGGCTGAAATGGCCATAGGCAAAAGCCTTGTAGCATCTGTAGAATGTATAAAAATGCTCAGAAATATGGGCTAAACATCTGTCTATTCTACAGTGAGACACTTTCATAAATACAGAGAGATTGTGAGGGATCTAGAAAAAAAGAAGGAAACTCACATTTTATGAGGGCTCAATGTATTATATGTACTAAGCCAAACACTTTTCATATGTTACCTTATTTAGTCTTCATGATAGTTTTGTGAGGTGGGCATTATTAACCCCACTTAATAGACAGGAAAACTGAGCTCTGAAGGATTTATTTTTTCTCAAGGCAACAAATCTACTAAAGGTCAGAGGGATTCTGACCAGGCTTATTTGACTTGAAAGACCTTGTTGTTTCTACCAAATCATACTATACAAGAGATAGATGATCTATACTGGAGACAGATAACCTCTAAAAATTATGGTGGATTTTTCACAAAAAAATCATGATGGATTTCTTTAGCTTTTCTTTTCAAGCAGAATTTTTGCTTAACAAGTCATTCTAATGTTCCATTACCCTTGGAAATGTTCATGAATTTCCAATAGATGCTATTAGCAGAGTCATTTTGCTTACGTTTACTTATATTGTGGGATAATTCATAGCTGCTCTTGCAATGACTTTTGAAAATGTTCATTTCTAGACTTTAAACATAGCTAAAAATCTAAATTATGTTCATTTTTAGGCTTTAAACAGCTAAAAATCTAAATTATCAAATTGATCTCTTTAAGCCTACAGCTGTAGTATATCCACCATATTTTGTTTTTCTTCAACAGCAGAAGTGAAGAATGATGAATATAAGTGTGGGCTAAGACCAAAGAGAGAAAAAGTGCTGACTTTTATATAAAGAACAATGTATTGAAAATTAGATGACTTGAAACTATGACTTTCAGTATAAAGGGCAGGAATTCTCTAAAGGACAATGACCAGGAGAATTTTTCTTACATTTTTTCCCCCATCCACATGTCAGGAAAGAAGCTACTGAAGAAAGTTTTATGCCAAAAACTGTGGTGATGGATGTCTTCTGAGAAATCAGATCCAGGCAGCCATCTTCTGTGGTAGTGGTGCTCAAGCTTTAATGCATATCAGAATCACCTGGAGGGCAATTAAAACAGACTGCGGGGTCCCATTCCCGAAGTTTCTATTGCAGCAGGGCTGGGATGAGGCCTGAAAATCTGCATTTCTCACAGGTTCTCAGATGATGCTGACCTAGAAACTACACTCCATGGAGTTTAAGCACCCGGGCGTTACTGTGCTGAGTCAGGAGGCTCCAGGGCAGTTGTAGTTCAGACTCACCTAATGAACTTCTTAAAAATACTGATGTCTTGATCACACAGACAGAAATTTTGTTTTGTTTTTCACTTCTTTTGGTCTCTGGTGGAGGTTCTTAAAAATTTTTTTGGTCTCTGGTGGGAGCGAGGCACTGGGAACATCTGAGTTTGGCTAACTCAATAAATATTAAAAATTAATTTCATATTTTTTGGAGATAAAATTTTAATTTGCCTTATTAAAAATAATCCTAGAGAGAGAAAAAAGTGCAGAAAGTAGGATTTCAGTTTAAAATGGTGGTTTAAGCACAGGCATTTACTAAAGCTGTCTCCCCAACCACCACTAAAACAATAGTAACAGAACCAAAACAAACAAACAAACAAAAAACCCAGGGCATTAGCTCACAAGGTCTAAAAGAAGTGGGCAAGAAAAACAGCAATGAAAATGTTGGTATTAGAAAACAGAAGGAAGAGTGGTAACTATCTTAGCTGACCAGAGAAAGCTGAATTATACACCTGTGATGAGGGAAGTCTAAAAGCGGCTGATTCTTGTGACAGAACCCCACGAAATCTCAGGAGCTGGAAACACCATGTGTCTTTGAGAATGAGGGGCTGCGTGGACTGAAACAGGAGAAACAAGAAGCAGTTGGACCTGCAGATCCCCATCCTCACTCCACATCAGCAATTCTCCAGGGAATGCTCCAGGGACTCTTGGAGGTCCCTAAGACCCCTTTGGTAGTCCTTGAGATCAAAACTATTTTCATAACAATACTAAGACATTATTTGTCTTTTTCATTCTCACCTCTCACAAGTGTACAGTGGCATTTTCTAGAGTCCATGTGACATGTGACAATGTCATTGCTCTGACAATTAATGGAATGTATGCTTGTATATCCTTGTTTTCTAGGCTTTTCTAAGGTATGGTTTTGGAGTATACATATGTATGTTTTCAAAGGTCGACTCAGTTTGCTCTCGATACTTTCTACTGTGTTTTTTTAATAAGCTATTTTTATACCTGCTATAACCAGTATAAGCTCATAAACATCCAGTAAGTTATTTTGAAATCTTAATGTTTTTCTTGTGCCTACATGGAAATAAGAACACTTTGTGGGATTATTTTAGTTTTTGTTTTCTGAGAAATAGGGTCTTGCTCTCTTGCCCAGGATGGAGTACAGTGGTGTGATCATAGCTCACTATATAACCTCCAACTTCTGGGCTCAGGAAGTCCTCTTGCCTCTGACCTGTGTAGCTAGAACTACATGCACGCCACTACACCCAGCTAATTTTTTTTTTTATTGTTTTTGTAAAGATGGGGTCTCCCTATGTTGCCCAGGCTAGTCTCAATCCCCTTGACTCAAGAAATCCTCCTGCCACGGCCTCCCAAAGTGCTGGAATTAACAGGCATGGGCCAGTGGGCCCAGCCATGTTATTTTGTCTTCCAATAACATTTAAAAATTTTTTGAAAACTGATTTTTAAATTTAGAAAAGCATCTTAGAGGGTAAGTTATTGTGCTGCATTGACTGGAAAAATACACAAAGTAGCTCAGAGATTAAAAGAGCTTTGTACAGTTGATATTGCTGAATGCCCATTGGACGAAAAGTTATTAAAAGGAATCATACTCAGTGGCACTTCCCAACAATTCAATAACTTGTTAAATGAAATATTTAGTTGCAAACATGAAGACAAAGTTAATATCTTGTTAGTAAAAGTGTACTTTTGCCTTACAAATGGATAAATCTATAGACATAGTTTTTGTTTTTCTTGTATCAGCACTATCATTGATCAAGATCTTTTATGTGAATGCTTGGAAATAAATACAAGTGATGATGAAATATATAAAGTGTTAAATCATTTATTTGACTCTCATAGTTTGTATTGGAAAAACTATGTTAACATTTGGACTGACTGTTTAAAGCAACAGTGGATAAAACTGCTGGTACCTTAGCACAGATGAAGTCAGGAACTTCAAACTGTACTGGTAGTCACTGTCACATACTTGAAATAAAACAAAAATGTCACTTTCATTTAAGAATGTCCTTGATAAAGTAATTAAAGTTAATTTTATTGAGTACACATATACAAAATTCTGTATAACTAAATGGGAAAATACACATACTTTGCTCCATTAGCAAAATATCGTTGTTGTCTTGAGGAAAAGCACTTGTACGATTGAGCTGCAAACTGAATTGGTCATTTGTTATTTTTATTTTTTTGAGACAGGATCACTCTGTCATCCAGGCTGGAGATCAGAGGCATGATCTTGGCTCACTGTAATCTCCACTTCCTGGGCTCAAGCAATTTTCCCATCTCAGCCCCCAGAGTAACTGGGACTACAGGTGCATGCCACCATGCCCAGCTATTTTTTGTATTTTTAATAGAGATGGGGTTTCTCTACTAAGAGATGTTAGTCAGGCTGGTCTCAAACTCCTGGGGTCAAGTGATCTACCCACCTCAGCCTTCCAAAGTGCTGGGATTACAGGCGTGAACCACCACGCCTGTCCCTGAATTGGCCATTTTTTAAAATGGAATAACTTTTACACCTGAAACAATTAAAGAGAAATTATTTAGAGTTAGGCTTTTGAAAGACATTTTCTCAAAAATGAACAAAGTGAGCTTGTCGAGAAAAACATCTGATAAAACCTGTGGCTGATTATAAAATTTGAGCTGTTGAGTAAAAATTAAAATTTTCAAAACTTCGTATCTGCCACCGTGAGCTTGTCAGCTTTTCAAAACTTAAAGACTTCTGACTAGATAAATGGTGATATTGGTGAACGTGATTTAAAAAATATTTTATAATGAAATGTGTCAACATTTGGAACATCTTTATAACTCATAACTGGTTTTGTAATATTTTCCAAATGACCAATTCATGATGTTATAAAATCATGCATGGGTAAAAGGTCTATTCCAAGTATAAGACCAATGGAATTTGATACATTACAGTATGAAAAGTTCATGCAAATGGTTTAATAGTCCACATTGTAACTAACTTTTAAGAAACTATCACTTGTTGAATTTTGTTATAGTATATGAGAACAGCTACAATTACCTGAAAAGGATATTCAAATACACCTCCTTTTTCCAGCTACCTCTCTCTATGAGGTCAAATTTTCTTCATATTCTTAAACAAACCAAAACAACACATTTCTACAGAATGCAAAAGATATGGGAATCCATGTGTCTTCAATTAAGTCAGCTATTGAATAGATTTGTGAGAACATAAAATAATGTCACTCTTCTAACTATTTTTTCTGGTTTTGGAAAATATACTTTCCACAAGAATATTTATGTTAAAATGTAATGAGCTTATTATTTTTAAGTAAATAAATAATTTAAAAATGTGTTTTAATTCTCATACAGATGCTCCTTGACTTACTATGGGGTTAGGTCATAATAAACCCATTGTAAATTCAAAATATCACATGCATTTAATATATCTAATCTACCTGACATAGTTTGGATGTCCCCTCCGAATCTCCTGTTGAAATGTAATCCTCAGTGTTGGAGTTGGGGCCTGGTGGGAGGTGACTGGATCATGGAGGCGGATTTCTCATGAATGGTTTAGCACCATCCCCTTAGTGCTATCCTTGTGATAGTGAAGAATTTCTCCCAAGATCTGGCTGTTGAAAAGTGTGTGGCACTCTCCCCTTCTCTCTCTCTTGCTTCTGCTCTCATCACGTGATGTGTGCGATCCCACTTTGCCTTCCACCATGAGTGAAAGTTCCGTGAGACCTCCCAGAAGTGAGCAGATGCCAGCACAATGCTTGTACAACCTGCAGAACTGTTAGCCAATTAAACCTCTTTTCTTTATAAGTTACTCTGACTCGGGTGTTTGTAGCAATATAAGAACAGCCTAACACACAACCAAACATCATACCATATGTTAACTTAGCCTACCTTAAATGTGCTTGTGACACCCATGTTAGCCTAGAGTTGGGCAAAATCATCTGGTAACACAAAACAGAGTATTGGTTGTTTAACCTCATGATCAAGTGGCTGACTGGCAGCTGTGGCTCACTGCCCCTGCTCAGCATTGTGAGAGGGTATCATACTACACATCATTAGCCCAGGAAAAGATCGAAATTTGAAATTTGAAGTATACTTTCTACTGAATGCATATCACTTTCACACCATGGTAAAGTCACAAAGTCGTGTCAAGCCATTGTAAGTTGGGAGCCATTTATATAGTCTATAAACATGATGCACATAAACAAAAGTGAATTGGAGTCCTTAATATTTTTCAAGAGTGAAAAGGGTCCTGAGACAAAAAGTTGGGAAGCCACTTCCCTATGTAGTTAAGAGACTGCCTCATTTCCAAGAAAGCAGAGTGCTAGAGACTGAACTATAGTCAGGACCACCAACCACAGTGGAGGTGGAGGGTAATCACAATGAAACGTAGAGGATTACATGTGAAAGGCTATATTTTAAGAAATGAGACATCCAGTCCTTTCTCTCAGATGTGAGTATGCGAGAAGATTTATACTTCCAAAATGGCAGAATAGAGAATTCTCCTCTAGAACAACTAAATATCCCAAGAGAAAAGATGAACAGATATGGACAGTTAGGAATCCCCTAATGACCTAATCAGATCACCTTACGTAGACTGTTACTAGTTAAAAATAAATGTCCATAAACAAAATAATCCAATCACCTTTTTATGCCTCTCTCCTAAGAGTAGGGATTCAGGGATCATCAGATATTTGAGGAAAAACTTTAAAGTCAAAGTCAGGGATTAAGAGAAATAAATGGGGAGAAGAGGGAAGGACATAGAGGAAATAACAGTAATTCAGGGACCATGAAAAAAAAAAAAACAAAAAAAACTACCTACTGGAAAAGCAAAGAAAGCAACTGAATGGAGCAAAGAAAAAAAGAGGAAAGAAAAAAATAGGAAAAGAAGATAAATAAAACTAAAACTGATATCCTCAGAGTCAGAAAAAAGAAAACAAGCTATAAAAGGGACATTTTGAGGAATAAAAAAGAGCTTTTGGAAATCAGAATATGATAGCAACATGTAAGTTTCAACAGAAAATTTAAGTGATTAAGAGGTTTATCAGAAAAGGGAGGAAAAGTAAAGAAGAGAAAATATATAAAAATTAGAGTACTGTTTGAGGAATTCCAATATCTGACTAATAAAAATTTCAGAAGGAATAAACAAAAAAGGAAAAAATGACATTATCAAAGAAAAAATTATCAGGAAAATTTCCCTAAACTGAAGGGCACTCATTTCAGATTTATAGGATCTAACCACATACTTAGCAAACAGAATAAAAAGAGAGCCACACAAAAGATCACTAGGAACAGGGAGAAGATCTTAAAAGTATCAAGGCAGAAAAAAAGCAGGACCAAGTAAAGGACTGGAAAATTTTAAAGGTACTGGATTTCTCAATAGTTAAAGGAAAACTAGGATGAAATGGAACAAAAGCATCAAAATCTGAGGGAAATCTTTGTGCATCCAAAATATAAATCAAACTCTGCTACAGGGTCTCAACATGTTGACCTCTCATTTATCTTTTCTCAGGAAGTTCTTGGAAGAAATGCTTCACCAAAATGAGGGAGTAAACCTCAAAAAAGGGCACAAATACAACAAATAAGAGTCAGAAAGAATCCCCAGGATAATGGTGAAGGGCACTCCCAGGACAACAGCTGTTCAGGAAACACAGCAATCAACCTGTCCAGATGGGAACAGAAGGAGGGATGGCTCCAGGAGCAGGTCTCCAAAGAGAAGATGAAACCGATGGTTACCTGAGGTGTCTGTATATAGAGAGAGATTTACTACTCTGGTACAGTTTAAGGATGAATTTAGAATAGATTAATAGGAAGTTAAGCAAATAAAAAAAGAGACAGTTAATAACTCCAGGGTAAACTAAAAGTTGTGAAAGAAAGAAAATGTCATCATAGCATACCACATGTCCCTGCTGTGAATAATATTTACATAGTAATAAAAATGTAAACAATGAATTCTGACCAATATTTAAGATATAAACTATTGCAGGATGAGAAAAGTATGTAAATAAGTATGTTTGGGTGTATGAGTGGTTAGGAGGTATGAGAGCTAAATTCTCATCTTCCATAGGAGCATCAGACTGTTATTTAGAAACACGAAAGCAGATGTCAGAAGTGGGAACACTGGGAAGGTAGCTTCTGGAGTGGGGCAATTTGGAGCGGGAAGGGAGGAACTGGGCACTGATGATTTTTAAATTATAAACAAAAATGTATTACAAGCTCATTACCAAAAAAAAGGAAACTACAGAAAAGTAAAAATAAGAAAAAAGATTCCCTATACTTCCTACATCCAAGGATTAACACCCCTAACAAAATCATTTCCCATTTATGTTTGTCATATATATTTTCAAAGCAATATATTATTTCATAATAGATAAGGATATTTGTTTAGGCATAATAGGTTAGGTTCTTTATCCATATTTTATCAGAAACAATTTCAAAGTGGAAAGAATTGTATAGGGAATATCATATATCCTTTACTAGGTTCTACATTTAACAGTTCACTGTACTTGTTTTTCACAAATGTATCAGTCTATCTATCCTTCTATCCATCCATTGATCCATTTTATGTTTTGAAGCATTTCAAAATAAGTTGCAGACTTTGGTGCACTTCATCCTGAACACGTCATCAGGCATACCACTAATCAGAGTTTAATATCTATTTACAGTTGTTTTTCTTATGCAATTTTATATATAATGAGATACATGAATCTTAAGCATACCATTTGATAAATTTTGATAAATGCATACTCCTGCATAACACAAAACACTGTTTGATAGTGTTATTGAAATCTGCTATATCCTTACTGTATTTATTTTAATCTAGTCCTGTTAATTACTGAAAGAAGTGTTTTTAAATTTCCAACTATGATGGTGTATTTTTCTACTGTTGTTATTTTTTTCTTTGTATATTTTGAATCTCTGTTCTTCAATACTGTATTCTATTGCTGCTCTAAACAAATAATCACAAACAGTAGTTTAAAGCAATCCAAATTTATTCTCTTATGAACTATAAGTTAGTTCTTATTTCTAACTATAGGTTAGAAATCAAAATGGGTCTCATAGGCCTAACATCAAAGTATGTGGAAGGCTGTCTTCCTTTTGGAGCTGCTCAGGGAAAATCCATATTCTTGCCTTTTCTGGCTTCTATGGGATACCCACAATTGTTGGCTCATGTTCCTCTTCCTCCATCTTTAAATCCAGCAATTGTAGGTCAAGTTCTGCTAACACTGCATTTCTCTAACCTCCTCTCTATAGTTAAACCTCACTCTGCCTCCTCTTTATGCCTTCCTCTTCCACTCTTGTGGTTATATAGGGTCCCTCTGGATATTCCAGAATAAGCTCCTTACTTTAAAGTCAGATGATTAGGAACTAATTCTATCTGCAACTTTAATTCCCCTTTGCCATATAATGTAACATATTTACAGGGTTCTAGAGATTAGAATGCAGGTATCTTTGGGGGAGGTTCGTTATTCTGCCTATCGCAGGATAATACATTTATGATTATTATGCCTTCCTGATGAATTGATCCTTGTATCACTATGAATAATCTCCTTTTCTCTGGTAATCCTCCTTTTTTGAAGCCTACTTTGCCTGACATTAATATAGACTCACCAGCTTTTTATGATAACTGCTTGCATGACATATATTATTCTCATCCTTTTATTTTCAATCTGTGTCTTTATATTTAAAGTGTGTCTCTTGTAGGCAGAATATAGTTGAGTCTTCTATAG
Organism: Papio anubis; assembly: GCF_008728515.1. NCBI lineage: Eukaryota > Metazoa > Chordata > Mammalia > Primates > Cercopithecidae > Papio > Papio anubis. The sequence continues at coordinate 34,882,927 of NC_044986.1, read as the reverse complement.
CATCCAGTCTGACAATATTTGCCTTTTAATTACACTGTTTAGAACATTTACCCTTAATATAATTATTGATATAATCATGGTTCAGTCTACCATTTTGCTATTTGATTTTTTTCCCATTCATTTTTTGTTCCTCTCTTTCTCCTTTCTTGCTTTTTTTGAGGTTAATTCAGTATTTCTCAGTATTACATTTTAATTCTAATATGGCTTTTTGGCTATACTTTTGTCATTATTTTTAAAGGTACTGTTGTAGGAATATAATTTTCACCCTTGCTTATCAGTCTTCTCAGGGTAAATATTGTACCACTCATATAAAAGAACGTTGTAATACTATAATTCCATTTACTGACTCTTCCCTTTCTCATCCTTTGTGGTATTATTGCCATGTATTTTTATATCTATATATATTGTCAATCCCATAATACAATTTATATTTTTGCATGAATCATTATTTTGTAAACAAATTAGGGAAAAAGTAGTCTTTTATATTTAGCCACAAATGTACCATTTCCAATGCTCTTCATTATTTTTTGAGATCCAAGTTTCCTTCTGGTGCTACTGTCTGTCTGAAGAATTTCCTTTAGCATTTCTTTTTTTTTTTTTTTTTGAGGCAGAATCTTGCTCTGTTACCCAGGCTAGAGTGCAATGACACTATCTCGGCTAACTGCAACCTCCGCCTCTCGGGTTCAAGTGATTCTCCTGCCTCAGCCTCTCGAGTAGCTGGGATTACAGATGCCTGCCACCATCCCAGCTGATATTTGTATTTTTTAGTAGATTTAGGGTTTCACCATGTTTGTCAGACTGGTCTTGACCTCCTGACCTCAGGTGATCCACCTGTCTCAGCCTCCCAAAGTGCTGGGATTACAGGCATGAGCCACCGTGCCTGGTCTCCTTTAGTATTTCTTGCAACACAAATCTACCGGTTTTCATTGATAAAAAAAGTCTATTTAACTTTCATTTTTGAAGAATATTTTTGCTGAATATAGAATTCTGGCTTTACTTTTTTTTCCTTTATCACTTTAAGAATATTGTTCTGTTGTATCCTGTCCTCCGTTGTTTCTGATGTCAAATAAGCCATCATTTGTGTCTTTGTTCCCTGTATATGAAGTGTTATTTTTGTCTGAATGTTTCAAAGATTTTTAAGTTATTTTTGTTCTCAGCAGTTTGAGTACAATGTGCCCTGATATAATTTTCTTTGTATTTCTCCATCTTGAATTTGCAAATTAATATTTTCCACCAAAATTGGGAGAAGTTCAGCTTTGATTTTTAAAAAATTTCTGCCACATTTTCTTTCTCCTATTCGTCTGAACTCTGTGCATGTGTTAGGCTATTTGGTTTTGGCAATGAGGTCACTGAAACTTTGTTCATTTTTTTCCACGATT